>NC_072769.1:17055762-17203280 GCF_022539595.1 Amphiprion ocellaris | reverse complement strand
AAGTAGAGGGTTACAGGTAGAGGGTTACAGTTGGTGGGAGAACAACCACACATCTGAAGCATCCAGCTCTGGGACCAGGGACACTCGGAGAAAGGACACAGGGAGTATTCCACCTACAAGGTCCTCACACATCCACCTCCAAGGAACATTCTACCAAAAATCCTTGGACATGCACCTAAAATGTTGGTTTAACCGAGTATTCCATCCAAAATCCTCAAAGTGACCTGAGGGGCTTGTTAAAAGGAATATTCACCTAAAACCTCAAATATAGACCCGAAAGGGTGGTTTAGAAAGGATCCTTCAATCTAGACCAAAAAAGTTAGTATGGAGGAATATTCCACCGGAAATGTAGACGTGAGAAGTTGGTTTGAAAGACTATACCATCCTAAACATCCTTAAATGTAGACTAAAAGATGGTTTGGAAGAAAAGTCCACCTAAAATCCTCCAATGTAGACCTAAAAGGTGAATTTAATGGTATATTCCACATAAAATTCACTACTGTAGACCTTGGAGGTTAGTCTGATGGTATATTCCACCCAACATCCTTCAATGTAGACCAAAAAATCTTGGTGTAAAGGAGTATTCCACCTTAAATGTAGTGCTAAAGGAGGGTTTGGAGTAATATTCTTCCAATGTTGACCTAAAAGGTTTATCTGATGGTATATTCTACCCAACATCTTGGAACATTTACCTAAAAGGTTGGTTTAATGGTATATTCCTAGAAGAACCCTTGAACATTGGGCTTAATGGTATATTCCACCCAAAATACTTGTACATATACCAAGAAGTCAGTGTAAAGGAAATGTAGACCTAAAAGGATTGTTTAAAGGAATATCTAAACGATTATTTTCATTATTTAATAATCTGTTATCAGTCAGAACCCTGGCAAACTTATTTTCATCAGTTTTTTTAGTGGAAGTCACAAATAAAGGAGCTCTTGGTTTTTCCCAGCGTTACTGAGTCCAAAGCTGCTGTTTCAACACAGATACGTTCACATGCATCCACAAACCTCTCAGCACTCAAACACCCACAGACAGGAGGCCGGCTGGACCGAGGCTCGGCGGCGTCCTCAGACCCACGAGTCGGGGAGTCTGTGAACTTGTTGGTCCGGTTTGAAGGCCTCTGTGTGGTCCAGTAGAAGTCCACGTAGTCGGTGTTGCCTTTGAACCGCAGCGACTGGCCGCCATCAGGTGGACCGGCTCGTCCTCGTAGGGCTCCTCCTGTAGCCTTGAGGGAACCACAGGAACATTCAGTAGCTGTTGGAGTTCTTCCTGTCAGGCTCGTGGTAGAACGGCTCTGAAGAATCTTGTACTTGTCTTATCTGGAACAATCTAACAGCCTAAACTGTTAACAGCAGTGTAAAGAAGCAAACACACAGGCATAGATTAGGACTCAAACTAGATTTATTTTAGAAAACAAATCAACTTTGAGGCATTTGTTCACACGTGGCTGAATAGGAGGCCGTCCAATCAGATTTGAGGTCTTCACTCTGTAGGTTGTTTGTTGGGTGAGACTCTTGGACCTCCATCAGCTGACATGGATGTTTGATGGTCTTCTTCTCTAGTGCCAGATGATTCATCCATGAATTCAGCAGCTACAGACTGAAATGAAGCTCATGCTGCCGTTATTGAATTCCTGTTCCAGATCAAATGTTCAGAGCTCACCTTGAATGCAGCCGTCTGCTGTCTGATAGTTTTTCTCATTGTAGTCTTCAATAAAGTCTTTTTCCTCATGTCAGGATGTGGTGAGACTCTTTCTCAGTCTCTGCAGACATCCCTCATTGTGCATCTCCAGAGAAGAAACAGAAAAACTGGTCACTGCTTCAGCATCACAAACGTTCTCCAGCATTTAGAGTGTTTTAGGAATTCATTCATTGTGTTGTGAACTTTGAAGGAGCAGAAACTTTACAGCTGCCAAAGATATGAGCTCCAATTCTGGATGTTTTAGGAAATCAAGTTCATCAAATGAACACTTGATTATTGCTGATAACGCTCATTAAATTACTGAAGAAATCCAACATAAAAACCTATAAACTCTCAGGCAGCTTTTGTTAAAGTTTGTCTGTAATTCTATCATCATGTTCTGGAACCAGGACTCTGCAGAAGTTCCTTCAATCAGATACTTGTGTGTTTCTATTTAAGGCCTCAGGTTTGAACGTACAGCAGAGGATTAGAAAGGAGTGATTTTAATGTTTAAATCAGTCCAGTAAATGTTTGGCGTGAAAATTATTAAAATTTTGATTTAGATAGATTTGTGTCAAATAATATTGTAGAGTCTCACTTAAATATATCCAAATGAGTTCAGTGTATTTACATTTTATAGAATATTTGATTTCTTAATCTCAATACTGGAGGGTCTGACCCTAAATATTATAATAATGATGTCAATTTAAATAATATTTTAGTGCAGAGTCATAAACTTTAATCAGCTAAACTTACATAATAAATATCACTGTACAATCTTAACCTGAACATTCATATTATTGAGGTAAATTTACATAAATCATGATATTCTAGAGTCTGAACTGGAATATTTCTAACACTAATCTTTTTGTATTGTGCTGATAAACAACAATAACCCGACTTTCAGATAATATTTATTGTCTGTGATTGTGAGACTAAATTCCTCCACATTCTGGAACTGGACTGCATTTCCCAAAATGGAAACATGGACAGAATTTAACACTCATGTATCCATGGCAACGCTAACGTTTCTGCTTCTTACCAAAGTTCACAACACAAGTAAAGATTTTAATGTAAAACTTCAGGGATGACTGCTAACCATAAGTATTCTGATCAATACTTCATGATCAATATCAGGACAGATGTTACAACTCCAGCTGTTGCATTAGACTGCATTTATTCACAGAGAAATTAAAACATCACATTCCTCATAAAAACTAGATGGGACTTTTATTAAATAAAGTGTTGGTGAATAAACAGTGTAAAAAGTGCAAAGCAGCTCCATTAAATCAGGAGATGTGAGACTTCCACAGCATGGATCACCATCTGCTGTGTTGATTCATAGCTGAATGTCACAATGAACTGAGATAGAAAAGCTGCTTTGAGCTGCAACATTACGGTCTGACAATCCAACACCATCACAGTTTTCATCTGGTTGTTTTGCTCCAACATGCTGTGAAGTTCAGTTTTTACCTGAATCAATACAGAGATTCTATTTCCAACCTAAGACTGGAATAAAAATTAGAATGTTATGAGGTTATTAATGCAACTAAATCCTTTCAGATGGAAGGATTTACTTCTAAGTTCTAATTCAAGTTTCAGTTGGAGCACATTGCATTCACAAAGAAAAACAGCTAAACCTTCATAGCAACATTTAATAAACCTAAAGCTTCCCTGTTGGCTCATTGGTGGAGTTTGTTACTGAGCATCTGAACCTTAAATCCAGTGAGACGACCATCTTCAGTCGAGGCCAGTCAGAGAACTTCAAGACCTTCCATCAGCTGGACCAGATGTGGCATCATCTCCCTCTGAACATCTGGATGACAGGAGAAAAGACAGAAATCAAACACAGATCACAGAAATACAATTTATTCACTTTCATCATTTTATGAAAGCAGCATGAACTTCATTAAAACTTGACAATATCAGTAATGAAAGTAAATGTTTTTATCTCGTGTTGAATCTAAATTTAAAGTCAATTTTAATGACAGTTTATCCTGAGAGGAGTGAGAATGGAGCTTTTCTTTCCTTTTTAGAATATTCCCTCAAAATATTCTGTTTATTATTGGCTGTAGAAGCATTTTTCTTTACTTATTTTTAAATACCTCAGACTGATGCACTTTGCTGGTTTGCAGATAATTTCATGTACAATGACAATAAAGATCTTCTATTATAACATATTTTGCTAAAACAAGAACTGCAAACCTTCTCAACCATCTCTCAGGCAGCAAAATTCCAACTGCGACCAAGAATTATCTGATGTAGTTATTATTATAATCTTTACTGAACCAGCCCTGGAATTAATAAAAATCTGTATATGGATATGATTTTCTCTGATGGAACCACTATGGAAGCCGTAGTAACAATTAACCATCCTTTGAAGGGAAAGATTAGGTCTTCTTCAGGTGGATAAAAAAAATGCTCTCCCATAAAAAACAAAAAAAAATGCATACAATAAAGTAAATCTCTTCTGCACTGCACACATACTACACTTTTGTATAGCTCTGGATGTCAGAGTAAAGGCAGACAGATCCACCGATCAGCCACAACATTCTGACCACTGACAGCTGAAAAGAACAACATCCATCATCTTGTTCTAATGCAACGTTCTGCTGGGAAATCTTGACATTCATGTGGATGTTTGACATGTACCACCACCTAAACACTGCAGGACAAACAACCCCCTAGTCTCCATGGCAACAGCAGTCCTTGATGCCAGCTGCCACCCTCAGCAGGACAAACTAAACTGCTCAGGAGTGGTCCGAGGAACACGACAGAGCTAAGCTGTTCACCTGGGTTCCACACTCCCCACATCCAGATCTGATTGAGCATCTGTGGGATGGTCCAGGATCAGCCTGGTAGGATCCACCCTGCAACCCACAGGATCCACAGAATCCACAGGACATCCCCAGAGGTTCTGATGAACCACTGGGTCAGAGGAGTTTTAGCAGCATAAAGGGACCAACACAGTATTAGTCAGGTGGTCAGAATGTTATACTGTTATATTGTCATGCTGATTATATGATCAGTAAATGTTACCATCAATTATAACGTCCACATTGATCAGGGAAAAAAACAAACTATCGGTTCATTCAGAAACTGTGGGGTTAAACCTAAAAACACAGACCTCAACAGCAGTTTGTTTCAAAGCAGAACACCAGCTGCTTTTCACTAAAGAAGCTTTCAAAGCAACAATTAAATGACAGTTTTGTTCTCATTAAGTTCAGAGTCAGCCAAAATAATGTACACACATCAGGAAAAGAAAAACTTGCATAAGTACTTCTATACATATAGATACCTCTTTCTAAGTTTGATCAAATCACGATAATAAATCACACTCTGGGGGTCAGGCATATGGGTTCTGTAAAGCGTCTCGAGACAATTTGACTGTAACTGGCGCTATATAAACAAAATTGAATTGAATTGAATTGAATTGTATAACTCTGGGTCCTGTTGTACGATGTTTTCCCAACAGATGGCGCTACCCTCATGAATGGAGCATCAACAAGTGACGTCTACAACACAACAGAAATGTCTGGAAGCCAGTGGTCACCACTTTGAGCACCTCTTGTAATTGTAGAGGCCAAAGATAACTTTTATTAATCTCGTGATGTCTGAATACATTTGGTATTGAAATATTTATGCAAGTTTTTCTTTTCCTGATGTGTGTAAACATTGTTTTGGCTGACTCTGTATAATGGGTTTCTGACAGGTCACCAGGCAACATCTTTTTATAATAATGACAAACATACCTGCATTCTACAGGAGTGATTTTCCTCATGTGCAGGTAAAGATGTGTGAGGAGCTTAGAGATGACAGGAGCAGGAGTCATCCTCACTAATTCAGCTTCCACCTAGAAACAGAAAGACCACAAACAAACACACTGATATACTCTCAAACGTTCAACCTCACAGCCTCAAAATATCTGTTTCGGAAGTGTTGTGTTTCTAAATTATGCAGAAAGCATTGACAGACATTCTCTTACAAGGTTGTGTAAAAAGCAGCCTGTCCTCTGAGCTACTGACACACTGAGCAGCAACTAACACAGGTGTTCAGCGGTAAGTTAGCCACCTGTGTTAATTAGCCCGCTAGCTAACTTAGCCGCTTAGCTAGCTAACGCGTCCGGACCAACTGCTCAAACACGACAAAACACAACTCTTCACAAGTCGCTGACTTAACGTACAACAAAACCACGCTACAGGTTAGAAGTATTTATCTTCTTACCGTGTTTTACTCCAAAAACAAGGTCAACAGCAGCCAGAGATGCTACCAGACGTGCCGACCATAGATATACCCTATACTAGATACGCTAGCGCGCTGTCTTCTATATTATCTGTCTGACCAATCGCTGCTCTCTGGCTCCGCCCTCTGAGAATCTTGTTGTCGTTTGGCTCCACACTTGCTGATGACCACTTCCGGTCTCAGAAAATGAAAAAACGGACCTTTTTTCGTTTCTGTCTCTTACTGATTTTACTTTCTTGTTATTCTAAATATAAAACGAAAATCAAAGCATTTAAAAAAAAATCGTATATCCCTTTTTGATCATGAATAGTAAAAACGCCTTGTATTTAAATTTAAATTTTTGTATTTTAAAACGAAAATCAAATAACCACTCGTTTTTTGTTTTTCAATACCCGTTTCAGAACGGAAAATCCAATTACCAGATCCGTACACGGACCGATCACAAATTTGGAATACAGCTATTAAATTTTAATTAAAGTTAAATAAATAATATTTAAAAGGGCAGATACATTTTTCTTCTTTTATTTCCCTTTATCGTGTCCTGTTTGCCTGTATAACAGCATTTTCTCTATGTTGCAATATGTTGATGTGACGTATAGCTCATATCAGAAGGACTTTAACATTAAAAAATCATGCATGTGCAATACTTAACATACCAAAAGTAAAAGTAGTCTTTTTGAAGAATAACCCATTTCTGAAAATGTACTTTGATTAAAATTCCTGACTAATTTGGACTTTATTGTTTGTGCAGAAGACCCTAATTTTAGTACCTTCATATACTGCTAGGTGAATTGTGTATTTCCCCCAAGAATCAAAACTATATTTTAAAATAATATATAACTCAAAAGTTGATCTAAATGTGCAAAAAAGTAGCATCTAAAATGATCCAATACTTGTAATTGAATCAAAAGTTCAATAATTTGCTGTGAATCACACCAAAATAGAAGTATACAGTATGAATAAGCAGGGAAAGCAGGAAATCTCAAGTGAAGAAATTCTACTTAAGTACAATACTTCAGTAAATGCATTCACTTATTTTGAGCCACTGCTACTCCACAGGTTCCTATGACAAGTTTGATTACAGGAAGCTGTAAAATAACCCTGTTTAAACTGAAAATTATTTTACTGCAGGTTATTAATGGTGAACAGTGCAAAACCTGACAAGTTGACTTTCTAAATGCATGTAATTTATACTTACCTCAGAGGACAAAGACTCTGCGGTCAGCTAATTAGAACAAATGTAACTTCACAAATGTGTGTCCAGGTATGCATAGTGTGGTTCAAGTGTGTTGGTATGCTCATTAAAAAAAAACAAACATCATATGCTGTCAGTCATATCTGTTTCTTTAATTTTGGTTTTGTGTTTGACATTTAGGATTTTTTGCATTGAAACTGAATCTAAACAACATAGGCCACTTATTTCAAAAAGGGGAAAAAAACGAGGTTGAGACTAAAATGAGACACTGACAAAATAAAATAAAAAAATTGCCTGCAGTTACAGCAGCTACTTAAAGAGTCTTGAAATGAAGGGTCACATCCACTAGGCTGATTTTGGTCAGTCTACTTCCCACAAACTCGTATCTCCTCTGTCCTTAGAGCTGAAATCATCAGCTCTCTTTCTCTGCTAAATGGACACAGCGTTCTTCTACATGACTCACCACAAGAGAATAATGAGCACGCAATGCTTTTTGCTTCAGTGACTCATTTCCAGCTCAAACTTTCCAGTGAAAGCCTCCAGTGACATCTCTAAGGGTGAACAAGGCTACGAGATCTACCAGAAACTAGCTTCACTTAAAACAATTCATTCAGAAAACAAATAGAACTTAGAATGCAAAGTAACAGCCTGTCCCTCACCCTGAGTCTATGCACTTAGTCTCCTTGCATTTTCTCTCTCAGTGTAACAAAAAAGAAAACAAAAAACAAAACACAGGGTGTGTTTTTTTTGTCTTGGAGATACATGGAACTGAACTTAGTGCAAAGTGACCTTTATGGGAACCACATACAGCTGACCAGCGCTTCTCTGGCAACTTAATTTAAAAGTGAAATAAAACAAAGATGAATAACCATCAAAGTCATTGCAGGTCTGCACAGGAGTTCACCGCAGTTTACAACAGGGTTTGGGCATCGAAGACTTGCCAAATTGTCATTGTCTCCCACAGTTCTCTTCTTTGTTATAATGTGGCTCTTCCTTTTAGTCCCACTTACTTCAGAGCTGTCTTAGTCACCTGAAACAGTCATCCATCCATCCATCCATTCATCCATCCATCCATCCATCCATCCATGAGTTCTCTTTCAGTTCGCAAATGCTTCTTTGCGCTTTCATGACATCTTCTGCTCCTTTCAGCAGCATCACAGCTCCTAGGTGAAACGAGGCACCCCGTCCTTGCCTTCACCTCAGGGTGCACTAAAAAGGCCACAGACAGTGCATCTGAAGGTCAGGTGCTCCTGGTCGCTTCCTGGTCTCTGACCCCTTGACCTTTAACCCTGGCTCATGGACGCAAAGGTTATCTAACCTTCAGAAAGTAGTAAAGAGAGGGAGGGGATGGAGTGGGAGAGAGGGGAGAAAATGGGATAAAGTAATTTAATTGCATTTGGTTTACTTATTGGATTTAAATGCCAACCACAAAAAGAAAAAGAAAACATGCTGCTGATTCATAAACAGTGACAACAGCACCACGAGTCTGTAAACAAATGCAGAGATGAGGTGAGACTGCCACTGTCATTATGGAGCTTCATGCATTTACTATGCTTTGAATACCTTGACAGGATTAAAAGGTAATCCGGTTCGGAAGATTACTTTATTTTTCCAGCTCTAACAGTTCCATTTGATGTGTTTTGTGTTTTACATGAGGAATTGCTACTCTACCCAAATACTTTGGTTTTGTTTTTCGCTTTGTATTGTGTCTCTTAGGGATTAAAGCTGCAGTAGGCATAAATCTGGAAAAGGTAAAATTTGAAAAAGAAAAAAAACAGCCTTCCTCTTGTTGTTTTCCCTTCCACCAGACGAGCACAGGCATATACAATTATGTGAAACACTCAGTCCGACTGGTTAGTCAAAGTCCACTGTTTTTTCCATTGCAGCTTTATGTCCTGTGCCCACTGAGGACTTTGTCACTCTTTATACACTCTTGTCTGATCTGATCGAAAAGATGAACGATTGGCTGAAGTCTCAAACTAGAATTTCTAAAGCCTGAAAATGAAATCAATAGGAGTTGCAGGAATCCATTTTTTTTTAATCTCAGTCTAATTGGATTATGAATTATGACAGTATGGTTAAGGCTTATTGTGGGAATTTTGCCCAATGATGCCATAGGAATACTGCCTACCCCAGCTTTAAGGGTCCATACCTTTTTGTTTTTTTCATCAAGTCCTTACTACAAATAATAGAGTCACAACATTTTCCCCAAAAGCATCATCAGCTTTTACAATAATTTCTGTGTTCTGAGTGCGTTCTCAATTTGAAGTGGCCACGGCGAAGGTTGAAACATTACACATGTCTGTCCACTGGAGTTTCACAATAGTTTAATCAAATCTAATAACTGTGGGAGTTTTGCGTAAGATTCTAGCATTGTCAGCTAAATATGATTGAACCACACAGATTAAAAATCACTGCATCAGAACAGAACTAGTACTACATGGTTACTATACACTACTGTGCACTACTACCACTACTGGGTCACCCAGACAATTTCATGTTTTCCATGAAAACTCACACTTATATTCATGTGCTAACATAACTGTACAAGGGTTTTCTAATCATCAATTAGCCTTTCAGCACCATTAGCTAACACAATGTAGCATTAGAACACAGGAGTGATGGTTGCTGGAAATGTTCCTCTGTACCCCTATGTAGATATTCCATTAAAAATCAGCTGTTTCCAGCTAGAATAGTCATTTACCACATTAACAATGTCTAGACTGGATTTGTGATTAATTTAATGTTATCTTCATTGGAAAAAAAAAACTGCTTTTCTTTCAAAAATAAGGACATATCTAAGTGACTCCAAACTTTTGAATGGTATTGTATGTTATAACAGTTATACAACAATTCATATAGCATATTTTAGTATATGTGAATAACCCAGACGTAATAGAAAAAAACTACAATAAAGCATTGATGGTTTTCTACTCATGAACTGGACAAAATTAACACAGGATGCAGAGTCCTAATATAGCATATAGAGATTTTGGAAATAATTTTCAAAAAAAAAAAAGAAAGAAGTAAATCAACAAATAAATAAACACACAACTATGACAGAATGTTTTGCTTATTTTAGTAATGAAAATATGTGTTAAAGCGAAATATTGAAGTTTTCAGGAGCCTTAAGAACTAAATATTCCGCCGTTCACTGTAAATTTGTTTGGCGCTTTTAATTAGCATGTATTATGTTGGTGAGATTAGCATTGCTGCTGACCTTCTGCAGCTCCTCTCTTAGCCAAGAAGGAAGAGGCTGTCCGAGGCGATGCAGCAGCTTCGACAGCTCCACATTGTGTTCCCTGTAGTACCTGGAGAGATATGCTCGCGCCTGAAGAGAGCGACAGGGCAGAAGAGATGGAGGAAGTGGAAATATATAAGAAGACACACAGACATATAGGAGGAGTAGCGGAGATGGACGCAAGAAATAAAACAAGTAGGTAAAGAATGCAAGTGTGACAAGTTGTAAATGTGAAACAGAGAAGGTATATAGGGATGTGTAGATAGGTAGGAAGGAAGGAAAAGGGGAGAGGCATGGAGCAAAGGAAGGATTAGAGGAAGGAGAGAATAAGATAAAAACATTTGAGGGATAAACAAAAAAATTCTGAAAGATTAATGATGTGCTGCAATCTTCAGATCAGTTTATTTCGCCTTCGAGCTCTTGGGTCGCTAAGTGTTGAGTGCTCTCAGCAGGGCTAAGGAAGGAGAGGTTAGCGAGAGGAGGAAAATTACACGAAGGATGCATGAGATCCATTATCTCCCATCTCTCCCCCTCTCCTCCCTGGTGTTCCCTCCATCTCCTCCCCTTTCTCTCCTCTCTCTGTCCCATCGGTGGAAACCCAAATACAGTTTAATTATAGGTGACACCGAGGCACAGCCATTAGCCACATGTGAGCACATGTGTGATGATAAATTGTATTTCTGTGTTTGTCTTCATGAGAGAGCAAATGTGTGATTCATTGTCTGCAGTCCTGGTCTTCCCCCGGTGGAATCAGCGGCCAGGACAGAGATTTACGGATTGGATTTTCTCCTTCTACCTTCCCTCCCTCCATCCCCACCTCCCCTATTCTCTCTCATGGGTGCAGTGTCACTATTGAGTCCTCATAATTAGGTTGTAAGTTTCTGGCTCGATCGGATTGGCTGACAGTTTCCAACCCTGTGCTGAGTCCTGTGGGAAATTTTGCCACAGCAATGGCAGGAACTATGGGTTGTCACTGTCAGTCAGACTGCTGCTTCTCCTATTTTTTAAACATTTTACCCAATACGTATATCTATTTTTTCCCCGAGCATACGTCTGTTTTAATTAAAGTAAAATAAGCTTACCTCTGGTTCCATAGGAGGGTATTTTCTTCCTTTGCTTTTCCCCAAACACTTTGTCTTTCCTCCCTCAAGGAGCTGGCACCAAAAACCCTTCTGAGGGTCAAAACTGAAAGAAAAGTACAAAGGAGGGACATAAAGAGAGAGAAAAGAAGGGAGCAAGAAAAATCTTAGCAAAAAATGTGACATAACAAGCTTTGAAAATAAATATCAGTGCATTATCATGTAGAAATTAGACCCGATAAAGAGTAGAAATCTTACATGTACAAACAAAGAAGCATTTTGCCCACTCTTGTTTTGTTTCTCTCTGAATGTGGTGCTGTCTGGCTTCATCTCTATTGCCTTTTCATGTCTGCCATGTCTGTTATGCATCCTCACATTCTCTTTCTTTCTTTATGCAGACACACAGCAGTTATTGTGGTGGAGAATTTTTCCGACTACCATATTCACTGAATCATTATCCAGTTATTATGAGTCTGTTATCTTTGGTCCACAGCAACTAAAGCAACTAAAAATCGTGAAAGAATGCATTAACTTAAAAAAAAAAAAGTGTAATAGGCCAACCAGAGTTTCTTGTCCCAATTCTCTTCTCACGTTCAGAAGTTGCATGTCATGTTTACATCAAAACCTCCTACAATCTCTGTTCAGCCTCTCTTGTGTCCTGAACATTGCAGTTTTGCACAGTGACTTCTGAGCAGGCGAAATGACACAGCAGTGGTTACAAAGGAATCTTATCAAAGCTGTCTCGGACACTCCTCGCTTTAATCTTCCTCGTATGTTATAATGTGATTCACTTGATTATATCTTTCCGACATTACAAGTACAGTAAATAAGCTTCCTGGATGCTTAATAAAGTAATGCATTGGCCGTGGTAGATTTTATGAGATGGCCAAACAGAATTAGAAACATGCGAAGGCTGCAGTTTGTTTTGTTTACTCCATCCTAAGGAGATCTCATTTAAAAAAGTGATTACTGTACTTATTGGCTTGGTTCATTATCTGTAAAAACACCCTGAAGAAAGAAACATGAGACAGTGTGTTTTTATAATGCACTAACCTGTCTTTGTTAAAAAAAAAAAAAATTCAAGCATCCAGTAAATTGCCTGGAATTGGACTGAAAACGCACCTGTTTTATAACAAACAGTATACAGCTAATACGTTATTTGCTGCTCCAGAGAAAAACAAGTGGAAGATTATCTTGAATGCCATGAATGAGAGGTGCGAGCCCAGGTGCACACTAATCGCAATCTTGTTAATGGAAAGAGCAGGCAACAGAAAACATGGCTCCCTAAGCAAGAAAATAAGGTCACTGGGGAGTGGATGTGCCGGGCCTGAGATGAAAGCACATTTTGTGAAAAAGCACACCAATGTGAAGGAGAAATGTTTTCATGAACTGAATGCTTCTGCAATGTCCTGTGAATGGCTCTGTGAGCATCTTTGTAATTCCAAAAGTGTTCTTCCTATTAACAAAGACTGTTGCACCTCTGTAGCATATAATGTGGCGACATGTAACGGGCAAGGTAATGGCGGATGACTTTCAAAACAAACCGGACATTCTTGTCATGTGTATATTCATTGTTATATATGCATGTAATGATTATTTATGCCTGTATATTAATATACATACAGCATATATACTACCATTCAAAAGTCTGGGGTCACTTAGAAATGTCCTTATTTTTGAAAGAACAGTGTCTTTTATCAATGAAGATCACATTAAATGAATCAGAAATCCAGTCTAGACATTGTTAATGTGGTAAATGACTATTCTAGCTGGAAACGGCTGATCTTTAATGGAATATCTACATAGGGGTACAGAGGAACATTTCCAGCAACCATCACTCCTGTGTTCTAATGCTACATTGTGTTAGCTAATGGTGTTGAAAGGCTCATTGATGATTACAAAACCATTGTGCAATTACATTAGCACATGAATAAAAGTGTGAGTTTTCATGGAAAACATGAAATTGCCTGGGTGACGCCAAACTTTTGAATGGTAGTGTATATGCATGTATTGTTTATTTATGTCTGTATATTAAGATACAGTATATATGTGTGTGTAGGTGCAACACATTTTGTATTGATATTACTGCATACTGTAATTTCCATGTACCTTTGCATATCTAGGGCATGTATAATACAGTTTTTTCATCATTTTATCTTTCATATGTAAAATGTGTGGGTTTACATTTCTGAATCTTTTTTGTAGCATAAAGTAGAGCTAAAAGGGAAATGAAACAAAGTGAAACAACACACGTTGCCGAAGATAAAGGCTAATGTGGATGTGATAGAGAGATGCAAGTATTTTTCCTTATCGGCATGCATCAGTGGGCAAGTAAAAGAGAGAAAAAAGGAGTTAAGTGGTTCTTCTTCAGTTTTCCTCTGACAGGACAGCAGGAAGAAAGGAGAAGGGGATTAAATAAATAGGCTCCAGTGTTGAGGATCAGTCAGACCGCAGCCATGTCAAAAGAACGACGAGTCGAAAAGAAAGATTAGGCTTTTGGGTAACTCGGTCTTCAGCCAAAACACACACACACACACACGCACACGCACACGCACACGCACACGCACACGCACACGCACACACACACACACACACACACACACACACACACACACACAGCTTGTTTATCATTCTGTCAAAATGCATCTCTTTACAAATTATTTGTATGCATGTGGGTTTGTGATTCAAGACAGAGGCACTCTCTGTCCCAATCTGCGCTACAAATTCTAGATGTCCCTGTCTGGAGACTTGAGGGCTCGCAGGCAGATTGTATTCTGATGAGTGGTGCTTGAGAAATAAACAGTTTATCAGTCCTCCAAAACGTAAAAGGTCACATGGAACATTCTTAATGGAGAATGAGTTGAAACACAGTGTCAGGAGGCGAAAGCTAAATCTCTCGAATTGCAGTAAAACGCGGGAGAATGTGGTCGACACACGTACGTTTTGCATCAATCCCTGTGAACATATTACACAAAATAAGGTGCATATATGACAGAATGTACACATGATGCTGTTTTTGTATTGTATCATCTGTTAAAAATAAGCATCATCAAGCTTACAACCACATCAGAACATGTAAAGTGAAACTGGAATTTTAAGTATGCTAACAGGGTATACTATATTTATAATTAACATATACTTGGTTACACGTTTGAAGCCATTATCTCTCTCTCACTTGCTGTACATGCCTTTATTTAATCTGCTGTGGAAATTTGCAAAAATGTGTTTGGATTCATTATTCATCATTGTTACTGGCACTTTGTGTCTTTGCTATTTTAGTATTTCCTTTGGATTGACACCACGCAGCAGACTAATCTTTTTATACTTTCATGTTTGCAGACAGCTGAAACACAGACAGGCTTACAGTATATATGTGGGGACAGTCACTGACACTGACACACAAAGAGGCATCAGACAGGCCTTGCAAAAACAGATTTCTGTGCTTGTTGTGTAATGCAAATATCATTCAGAATATATATATATATATATATATATATATATATATATATATATATATATATATATATATATATATATATATATATATATATATATATATGTCTGTGTTTTGTCATGCAACTGCAGACATTGATATTAAATGTTAATATACTTAATGCGATCCCTAGAATATAAGTGAGAGCCAATGTCACTTGTCATGCCTTGTTTTGTTATTTTGCGATTATACTCAATAATTTCCCCCATCATCATATTACCACACCTTTCTTCTGTTATGTTTATATTCTTTCTTTTCTCATGTCCTTCCATACATACCCCTATATAGTCTCTAGTTGTGAGCACACAAGTATAATTTCTCTTTCCTTTTCTTTCGTTCTGAAAATCTGAAAATACATAAATAAGCAAATAAATAAAGAATCATAACTTATAGCCATGATGTGATATCACTGTCACACTTGGTAACAGACTTGAAAACAGTAGATGTCCAGTTCAGTACCTCGCAGTTCACCAGTAGATGTCAGACTTTACACAGTTTTGGCACTGAGGTCTTGTTACAGGTTTCATCTGTACTATTACTTCTACCATCATGCATGTCAAAGTGAAAGGTGCCCTTATCCCAGGACAACAGAGAACAAAAACACAGAGAGAGAGCGAGAAAGAAAGAGACAGAGTCACACTGACATACAATGTGAGACTTACGTAAGGGCCTGGGAGTAGTTGAAGTGAGGAGTGACTCCCAGGAACTTCTGCACCTCATCCATCACTGCTGCTGGGTCAGATCTCAGCTGGTGGCCATCTATGATCATCACCTGCACACAGGTACATTCATACTGTGACAATAGGTACTATAAGCTAAATAACTAGTGCAGGGTAGCGGCAAAGCACAGGGACAGCTGTGAACTTCAGTGCAACATGATCCGCTTTAGTGACAACAAAAGTTGGAAAACTGACAGCAGATTTAATACATCACTTTAATCTTTTTCCTTCTTATTGTGAATAAACAGTAAACAGATTTCTACAGGCAATCTGCAAAGTGTGACTGTATGGATGCAAAATACACTCCGTGGCCTCTTTAAAGTGAATATCTGCGCAGCCTAATGCAATTCAATGCCACAGGCCTGGTGTAATATATACCTCTATGAAGCTTAAAGCATTCAATTTTTGAAAAAAAATGGTGGAAATATGAGAGTTCAATTATATGTTCATCACAAAGATCATATTTAAAAGCAATGCTGTGCTGGATTGCGTTATATTAGGAGGTGTTTCCAATGGTTTTTCCTTACATTTACACATTTTTTTAAGGCACATTAGATTTTTAACCACCACTAAACACCATTAAGTCCAGAAATTTAATCTACACCGTGACAGCTACTCCAAACATACAGTCACAGTCATACAGAACCCTTTTCAACAATCCTCTCCAACACCAATCAAAGAGTTCTGCAACAGATGGTTTGGCTCCCACAGAGCCCTAATCTCAAAATCACAGAGCTGGTTTGGGATTGCAGGAAGAGACAGAAGACAACGAGAAAGCCTAAATCCACAGACGAAGCGTGACAAGTTCAACCAGATGCGTGGAGCAACCTGCCTGTCAAGTAGTTTAAAAACTGTGTGCGAGTGTACCATGGAGAATTAGTGCTGTTTTAAAGGTAAAGTGCGATCGCACAAAATATTGATTCGGTTTTACTGTTTACTGCACTCTGTGTGAAGTTTACTGCCGAAGTAAAAACTACTGGTGTTGTGATTTTTGAAAGCATTCTTAATTTACTTTTAGCACCTAATGCGTCTACTCAGTACTGTACATAAGTGGGGCAGATTATTAGAAGCACCTCTGAATATAATGCAGTCCTGCACAGCACACCCACTGACTACGACCTCAGTGCAAGAAAGCATACTTTAATTTAACAGCATGGGATTTATTCAAGTAGTTTATGACAGAAAAGTTATACTGGATGTGCTTTGGACTGTGCAGGTGTACAATGAGTGTGTATGTACACTACTGTTCAAACGTTTGGGGTCACCCACACAATTTCATGTTTTCCATGAAAACTCACACTTTTATTCATGTGCTAACATAATTGCACAAGGGTTTTCTAATCATCAATTAGTCTTTCAACACCATTAACTAACACAATGTAGCATTAGAACACAGGAGTGATGGTTGCTGGAAATGTTCCTCTGTACCACTATGTAGATATTCTATTAAAAATCAGCTGTTTCCAGCTAGAATAGTCATTTACCACATTAACAATGTCTAGACTGTACTTCTGGTTAATTTAATGTCATCTTTATTGAAAAATTGTTTTTCTTTCAAATATAAGGACATATCTAAATGACTGCAAAATTTGAATGCTTGTGTAAATACTGTGTATTAATATACACACCAGGACAATAAAGTTGAGTTGTGTATCTGTGACTGTGCGTACCTGGTTAGCGGGGTAGTATGTGAGCCACCTCTCTAGGTGTGTAGCGTACAGCCCGGGGATGAGACAGCGACTCTGCAGGGAGCGAAGCTCAGCCGGTGCTCCCTGTCTCGCACTGATGACATCATAAAAGGTGAACCGCAGGGCTGCATGGTCCTCATGAGCTCTTTGATGCTGGAGAGGGTTCACAAGTACCAAATTAGAATTTCAAAGCCCTCACTCTGGGCCATGGGTCTCATTCATTGTCTTACACATTGAGTCATGCATTCACATCCTTGCATGAGAGAAAATGTTTATTGTGGATAATTACATAACATTTAAGCTTACATGTTGTTGACATTTAAATCCCAATAATCGAGCAGACTTAAGTGTAAGATTTCAGGATCTTCCTACAGTGAGATTTATAGATAAATAAATAGATAATCAGCCTCATTAACTCTGCATGCTGCACAAGTGACTCCAATCACAAACTTAGATAAAGAACTCAATTTAAAGCAATACTGAGATGGAGCACGCCTTATGATGAAGCAGGCAGCTCTGAAGAATTAAAAATAATACATGTGCTGTCACAGGTATGTAATGTATTCACTGTGTGTTTGTGCACGGTACTTACCTGATACCAGCTGTAGGCCCTGTCAGAGGGGTTGATGAGCAGGGTGATGATCTTGGCCTTGGGCAGCAGGGCAGCAGCTCGCCGTGGGGACTCCTCTGAGGGGAAATAGTTTGCGCTCTTCTCAAACAGGAAGTCCGTGCTAACATTGGAGGGCACGGGGAAAAACTCCATATACCTGAGGCAAATTGAGAAGGAATATAAGCACACATGCACACACTCGAGATGTACGCCTCATGCACAAGCATCCATCATTACTGTAAACTCAGTCACCCGAAGCCTACACAGCATCTATACACGCTTTTTCAAAGTCAGATACAACTGCTAAAGTCAGAAAGTTACAGTCTTTATCTGTGCCTTAGACAGTGATCCTAAAATAAGCTTGATGATATAATTTAAACAGTGTTTAATGAAGAATTCAGAGTCAAGTCTTTATGGATGACTTTGGAGAATACACCAGCTGTGTCTTTGTCAGTTAAGCAACCCATTTATGGGTCAATTTAGACAACCATATGTCTGTTGGCTTATGTTTACAGGCTTAAAAGATCATTTTGAAGACGCCGTTGAACTCTTTTGAACTGCTTAATGTACCACTGAAGTCTGCAAGACACATGACAGCCTGTAACAGCCTCACGAAATGAAAAAGGGGTTGTTTGCAATCTTTCATTTCACCTTAAGCGCAGACTAATCAAAGGCAAAGACAAAGAATGAAAGACAGAGCTAAGCGCATGTTTGTGTGTGTTCTCACCAGTCAATTCCTTTGTGGTAGTTGTTGGTGTTGAAGAACTGGACCTCCTCATAAGTCTTCGGACTGGGGAAGTTACTGGAGATGGAGGGATGCATGAGCAGGAAGAGATAAAGTGCTGTTGTTCCTGGAAGAAAGGGCATAATTCATAACTGGCTCGTTAATTCAGCTCTGCAGAGAGTAGGCTGTGTATGAAAGTGTGCATCGCTGTGTGCGTTTCAGTGTGTGTGAGGGCTGTCATCCACTGATCCATACTGGATGATTTTTCCATCCGCAAGATTTATATCTTGCTGAGAATTCACTACGTGAATGTGTGTATGTGTGTGTGTGTGTGTGTGCTGATCATAGGTATCCCCATCAAATGAGTCAAAACCATTTGACACCAATCAGCACTGGGGCTCTGGTCATGCCCTCCATCTCACCCTCAACAGTGTTTCTTTCCAACCGGTTCTCCCACACATCCTGTTACATTTCCTCTATAACCTTGTTCCCTATTTGCTCCAGCATTTCTCACATACCCTCTAATAAAATCTGAATTTATAGTACTGTAATTGCTGTTGGGTTGCTAGTGTTGCTCTAATGACTTCTGCTCCCATTCAGAGGATTATCACCTGGTTAATTAGCAGCTGTACGGGACCTCCTCACCTCTCATCCCAAACGACATCAATTACAATTTTGGAAATTGCAAAGAGGCAAAACGAGAGACTCCAGTAATGTATACACATTTTTTTAATAAGCTCATCTTTCTTCTTTCTGACAGAGACAGAAAAGATAGAAGGAGAGGGTGGTAGCTCTGTACTATATCCCTATGCATCTAAAGCAGATAGCATGTGGGTGGAAGAAAGGAGGTAAGAGCCTCCTCCTTTGTCTCCCTCTGACAGGACCAAAGGAGCAAGGGGGATTAAATGAATAGGCTCTGATGTGGAGGATCTAGACACCTGGGCACACAGAAGGAGACTCTTTGTTGCATGTGCATGTCTGAATGTGTGCTCATGTGTACCTTACCTGTTTTTTGTGGCCCTACGACCATGAACTTGGGCAACCTGTCGCAGGTTTTCTCTTTAGACCAGATGTCTTTATGTCGTTTGTCATCACATGGGTTCTACAGACGTACAGAAAAAAAGGATTAGAGGTTAAAGTAGCCATGTACGTATTATACGTAGAAAAGCAAACATGCCCTTAAATCCACATCAGGGAGGATTTACTACATAAAGTGAATGAATTAAGTTTTTCTTTTTGCCTCATGAATAGTATTCCCAACCCGTATTAGCTTACAAGGCACCATGAAGTCATATACGCTGAATATACATCCTCGAGCAACTACTTTAAAGGAGTAGAGAAAGAGCAGAAAAAAAATTCACAAGCAAACCTTTCGACAACAAAATTAATAAAGGTCAACACTACAAAACTGTCCAATCTCGCCTAGTTGTCTTTGTTTTTGATACAAAGTTGATAAATTTAATCACGCCACCATTCCAATTTTGGATCGTTTGTACAGCAGAATATTTTAGTGCCTTGCTTTTCTAATTTCCCCCTGAGTAATTTTGAATCTACATAATAAAAATATCATGTTCAATTTATAAACGTGCAGAAACACACACACAAGCCCATACATGTGGGCAAATACTTGCAAACACACCTGCCAGAGTGGGTTCCTTTGTTCAGGAAAAAGCTGAAAGTATTTGTGCGCGAGCTGGAGGGGCGGGAGTGTGTGGAGTTTCAGGTTTGTCCACGAGCGAAGGAAGGAGGCCAGGTGAACAAATGTGTAAAGACCCAGTCGATCGTTGCCGTAATTAGACAGGTGAGTCATGAATATACTTATCTGGAATGAAGAAACAGAGAAGGCCACAGAGAGGGAAAGAGGGAAGCAAACAGGGAGAGAGAAATACATATTTATTGTATTTTGTAAAATTGTGATAAAGTCAAAATCCCATTTCCCAAGTTCCCATGTTTGTTGATGTGGCTTCAATGAAAAGCAAACAGATTATTCGTGTACGATGGTTTTCAAAGTCACCAGCTGTCCAGTGAATATCAATATTTGCTATCACTTCGCAAAGTGACACACAGTCACTTCTGTGAAGTAAGATTATACATTAACTTTTAGCGCAAAACAGTTTCAAGCACAAAGAGGCAAACAGATAAACCGAAACCGATGTATTCACTAGTCCGGATAGATAAAGCTGAGGAGGCAGCACAATGGTCCTCATAGCCACCGGGTGATGGGAGAGATGCAGCTTCACACGGGAGAGGATTTCAAAGTGTATCAGAGTGTGTTCATGACGGCTAATGTGTGTGAGGAGGAAGGAGAGACTCGGAGGGAGCAAAGGAGCGATAGTGTGTTGGTCTAGGCTATCTGTCCACGCCTCAGTGCTTTTATAGGCTGATCAAAGAGACAAGCTAAGATAGCTGCTGCAGACAAATGCACACACACACACGCACGCACACACACACACACGCACACACACACACACACGCTTCTTTTGTGATTGCAGGAAGCTTGGGAATGTGTCTGGATGAAACGGTAACATCAGCCATTAAGATATGAATTATTTGTTGAATGTGAGCATGTGTGTCTGTACGTGCATGGGTGACTGTGTGTTACTATGTCGGTGCACATGCAGCCATGTTTCCATCACTTTGGAGGACAAAACCTTGGCTTACCTCATGCCCAGACCTAATCTTTACTCAGATTTTTCGAGTCTCTGAGTCTTAATACTAAAATGTTATGATTTATGTGTTTTGTCACCAAAAAGAAAGCAGGTCCGCACAATGTGCCTGTGTAAATAGTTTTCTGTCTGCACAACAAGAGTAATGCAAGTACACGTGCAAACACACAAAGGCTCATCGAAGCATACACGGTGAATTTCCTGGTGACAGAGGACTGTCGGTGCTCCTCTTTAGCGGCGAAGGTTGCTGTAGATACAGAGCGACACAGTGTCAGGGTTTGATGGATCAGCGTCCGGCTGACCTGGAAAGCTGTTCGGAATACTGATCGCCTCCGAATACTGATGGGAGGAGAGTGTCGGTGTGTGAGAGACACCGTGGGAGGGAGAAAGCTGAACAGATGTGTGTGTGGTGTGGTTCTTTTTGTGTCTTTTTGACAGAGAATGCAACAGAGGTAGCGAGGCAAAGGTATGCATGTCAGAGTCGTTTTTTTCTCTCTCTGTGTCTGTGTGTGTGTGTGTGTCTGTGCATGTCAGTGTAAATGTTTATGCATTTCTGCACTTGTGTATGCCAATTGTGTGCATCTGCCACTGCCGTCTTATCTTGTGCTCACTCCAAGCAAACCAGCGGCGCACCATCCGGGCTCGCCTGCCTCATATCAATCTAGCTGATGTTAGAGCAACAATGTGGAACCACTGTCAAGGCACCGCCAAACACCAGAAACAAAAACACATGCCAGTAAAAAGTGTTTGTTTGCCCCTCCTTTTCCAGGCAATTGTAATGTCAAAAAACAAAATAAATCTCCCTCATCGCAGCATGAATGGAGATCCTGAAGTACTACTCCTGGAAAAGTGTAAAATTAAATCTAACCATTTCCTACAGTACATTTAAGGTCTTTTTGAGATGGGGTGTATAAGATGCAAATATTATATTGCATTCACATATAGGGAATGCAGGCAAATCTGACCTGAGTAAATAAGAAACATTTTTGTGTAGTTTTGTGCTTTTTTGAAAGCCGACAGGGTGATCAAAAGCTGATTTATGTTCCCCTCAAACCACTCAATAGTGTATGATGTCTGACTCCGGCTGTGAGGGGATGGCTATGTACTGTATGTGTGTGTGTGTGTGTGTGTGT
Source organism: Amphiprion ocellaris (assembly GCF_022539595.1). Taxonomy (NCBI): domain Eukaryota; kingdom Metazoa; phylum Chordata; class Actinopteri; family Pomacentridae; genus Amphiprion; species Amphiprion ocellaris. The sequence goes on along the minus strand of NC_072769.1, from coordinate 17,180,807 downwards.
GTGTGGTGTATGTGCAGGTGTCTGTGCATGAAAGACAAAGAGCGAGAAGTGAGAGAGAGAATCTGAGTGTTACTGAACATGGAAACATTCATTATGGAGCTTAAGCACCGGCTGCCAAATTAAACAAAGAGGGAGAGGGAAGATGATTTGTGTTTGTAATTGGAGAGCTGCAGAAAAAGCAGGAAAAAAACACTACAGAGACGTGAGTAACAAAGGAAAAGACAAAGTGAGTAACCTTGGCAGGTGAGTCTGAATTGAAAAACAAAAAAACAAAAAAGTCACTTGAGAGAATGTTAATCTCTCGACACCGTGCTAACTCTAAACCCTTCTGGTGGAAGGACTCATTGTGGTTAAGAATTCAATTAACTGAACCATAGAAACCTTTTTTTAGCATCTAGTGCCATGTCCCATTTCTTGAATATTGGATTGCTTTGAGTCCCATATGTGCCTTTAATAAAGAATACCGCTCTAATAATTTAACACCAAAACTGGGCTCAAGTCGTACTTGGACAGTGAGAAGAAGTGTAAAAATGGGAGAAACAAACTGAACCATGCAGTCTCCCTTCTTTAATCTCTGTCCCTTGTCTTTTCCTCTCATTGCTCCTGTGCAGCTTCACTTCCTTCACCTTCTCTCATCTGTTTAATGTCTTGTTCTCACTCTCATCTACTCCAAAAAGTCACTTTATGTTGTTGTGGGGTTTCTTTCTCTCCTCATGCTGACCTAGATGCTCTGATGAATCATGTCAGTCCAACGTTGATGTTCTTCAAAATCCATGCAAACATGAACACACAAGCGCACTCACACAAACACAGATGCCGCGTCTTAGAAGATTAGGAGAGCACCCGTCATGTATTTGAGTTTGTGACATTTTTAAATCCCTTCTAACATGATTGCATTTTTGAAGAAATTACTTGTTTTACTGGTCTTTAGTTGAGGCCAGATTTTTCCACCTTTACTATCTATCTGTCTGTCTGTCTGTCTGTCTGTCTGTCTGAGGAGATCTGTTTAAAAGCATCCACAGTAAACTGGAGCTTCCATATTGCACACTTATTCTAAACAGGTTCTACTTACAAAAATTTGTTTTTCTGCCAATGCATTGCAGCGCACTAAGGAAACTTATGAGCTGCTCTAATAATAGTGGGTGGTGAGCTGAAAAAAAATTAAAACTAAGTATTAAAACTGGATAAAAACTAAAGAACTAAAAAAATAGCACTTTCTACTAACACCAACAACATGTATGGTAATTAATTATGGTATGAGATTTCTCGAGCGTGCTGTTGATGAACAATATTGTACCACAATGCATTACACATAGAGAAATAGAGGAGCTACTCACAGCTGGAAATTAAAAATGAGAGGAAAAATGTTCCAGAATCACCTTCAAATGACTCCTTGTTAAGTTTAATTGTTCAGAAGATCTAAGTGACCAACGAGAAGCGTATGGAATTAAAAGATCATAAATGCATTGTGGAGCTTGTCCATGTAATGAAAATACATCCATCCATTATCTGCACACTGCTTAATCCTCATTAGAGTCGCGGGGGAGCTGGAGTCTATCTGACTTGGGGTGGAGGCAGAGGACACCTGGACAGGTCACCTGTCTATCACAGGGCTACATAGAAACAAATAATCACATCTATGGATAATTCAGAATTACCAATTATCCTCAGTATGTTTTTGGACTGTGGGAGGAAGCCGGAGTACCCAGCGAAAACCCACGCATGCACAGGGAGAACATGCAAACTCCATGCAGAAAGATCACGCAGGAAGGCCGGGACGAGAACCAGGGATCTTCTAGCTGCAAGGTACAAGTGCTAACCACCAAGCCACTGTGCAGCCTTAATGAAAATACAGTTAGATGCAAATGTTTGGGAGACAGACAGACACACACAGCAAAAAATGCCATGAATTGAGTTTATATATCGATCAACATAAAACCAAGTTCAGACAGCTGACCCATGACCACTCTTTGTTTTAATAACAGCACTAACATTCCTTTGGGTTTACAACTGAGTTCAGTTTGTCAAAGTACTTAAAAACCCAAGATCTCCCAAGATCCAAGAGGTTGTTACGAGCATCTTGGAGAGCTTGCCCCAGTTCTTCTGTGGATTTAACTTTCCTTCTGTTTCTTCATGTGTTCCCAGATGTTAAGATTGCTGAAGATATTTCTTCATGGCTGTGTGTCATCTCTAGCGCTGCTGTCATGCTGCAGAACTTTTGCACAGTACTCCATGTATCTTACTGCCTCTTGCCCACCCCTCCCACCATCACCACCACCACCGCTCCCTGTCCTTCCCTGCCGCTCTTGCTCTCCTTCAATGTGTAGCTGCAGTCGCCTGTTTCCCATTACAGACCACTTAGTTCCACATACATTCGTCCCTGATTGAACTGTTATTGCTACTAAAAAGAAGTCTACCCTCCCCAACACACACTCACACCCACAAAGTCTTTCTCTTTCTCCGTCATTGGCATCTCTCTCTTCCCCCTCACAGTCCATCTCACTGTCTCCGTCTCATCAGCGGATAATTGAAAATTGAACGACAATACAGCAAATGATTTCGATTCAATTTATTCTGCCTGATCCAGTCAACATCTAACTGGCCCTTTCCATTCTGCCATCTTTCAGTGCTCTTCTCTCACTTTGTAATTTCTTCTCCTGTTTGGATTGTGGCTTATTGTGTGTGTGTGTGTGTGTGTGTGTGTGTGTGTGTGTGTGTGTGTGTGTGTGTGTGTGTGTGTGTGTGTGTGTGTGTGTGTGTGTGTGTGTGTGTGTCAGTGTTTGTTTTTGTTTTTTTGGGGGGGGGGGGTATGTGTTGATGAGCTGCCAAAGCCTTCAGTTGCAATCAGCACGACTCCAGAGAACCAGAAGGAAAGAGTGGAAATGAGACCAAAAAAAAGTGTGGAAAGATTCACATGTGCCAGAAGAGTCAACATGCACAGGTTGAATTTTTTTTTTAAAAAGACAAAGACAGAAAAGATGGAGAAAGATAGGAAGGTGCCCCAGACAGGAGACGACTGGTGAGAGATGTGCGGGTGAGAAAGTGGGTGAAACAGAAGGCTGGGAAGGAGGGAGATTCTGCTGATATTTGGTGTTTGGCTAATAAGCTTAGTGGCAGAGCTAAGCGCTAAATGTCAGCCCTGATATATGTCTATAGCTCTGCTTATGCCAGCGAGACACACATTTATACAAAACCCATACACACACATACGCAGATACTTGGATGCTTGGGGCGCACAAACATATGCATTGCAGAGTGTTTGTGTGCGTGAGGGCCTATATGTGCATCACTTCCTCTCTGTATGTGTCTGGATTCTCAAGTGACAGAAGATGCCGTGACCTGAAAATTAAATCTCAATCTGTCTGCCACCTTCTCACCCCGCTCCCCCACTCCACTCCTCTCCTCTCCCTCTCTCTCTCTCCCTTCTCTCTCACCATCTCTCTGGCCATTTATTGGGGAATGACTTGTGCCCTATTGGCTGTTTGCAAAGTCCAATCAATTGTCGGGTGCACTGTGTACTGTATGTGAGCTTAGTGATTGTTGATGCAGGATGGACCGATGCAAAACTATCCAAACCCACACAGAAGCACGTGCACACACACGTGCACATAAACATACATGGTATGTCCACGTGCGCACACACATGCAGAATATTGGTTGTTGTCAGTGGTAAACTGCTGCTAAAGGCCAAATGTGATTTGAAGTCATTGAGCAGGAAGTGGCAATGTTACCAACATGGAGATCATCAAACAATAGCAACCCCCTGGGGGACTAAAGCAGCGAGCTACAGAACACTATTGATTACACGCACAAAGTGCATACACTAATTAAGCTTTTGCGTCTGCAAATGGAAACATAGCAGTGAGAAGTGAGAATAAATCATCATGTGTGTGTGTGTGTGTATGTGCATGTGTGGACGCAAGTCATGGCAAATGGCTCTCATTTAGTGCTAAAATTGCTTTTATGTTTAATAGGTCTCTTCATTCAGTGGCACAAAAAGAGGGGAGCCTCATCTCTTATTACACTGATTAAGGAAGGGAGAAAGAGAGAGAAGGACAAAAGATAGCGGAAACAGAGGGGAAAAAGAATGTAATTAGCGTCTGTGTGTTTCTGGCTTTCAAGAAGAATTTCAAGCCCTTGTATATACAAGTGTGTGTGAAGTGTGTGTGTGAGTGTCAATGAGACAGCCAGAGAGAGGAAAAGCAAGTGAGCGCATGGCTCCCTTTTGGTTTGTCGAGCTCATGTTGAGACGACATTATTTATTTTTACCCTAATGTTTCCTAATATTCTTCAGAGCTTTCTTTACTTTACACATTATATTATTGTCACTATTGCTGCATAATGCTATTGCAATAATACATTTATGAAGAGCATTAACATAATTTACATTATAATAGCTGCATGTCAGGTTGCTGTCGTCATTACCAAAGTCACCATTAGAACAATCACAGTGCTGTATTATGTGTCTTTTGCTGAATTGTGTGAGACAAGGGTTGCTGCATCATTATTATTGTGCTGCATTGGGCTTCCTAAATTCATTAACCTTTCAATGTAAGTCCCATCAGTAGGTTTGGCTCACCAGTTGTAAAATATTCCGACTTCATATATTATATAAATGTTTTGTGCTAATGGTTTTTATTCTCAAATGGTACTTCCTTGGTTGTGTTTATACTTCCCCCGAACACAAATGTAACGTAGGGTTAGACAACATCCCTACAATGTTGTAAATGCCTTTCAACCTTTTAGGGATGTCAGGGGAAAGCAGAAAATATAACATTTATACTCTGAGAAACATGGGGAATATGAGGAATACAGGATGTTTACTACATGAAACTGGAGCTTTCGCTCTGTCCAGCAAACACTGGAGAATCTATAATTTCAATACTTTTAATCAATTTTAGGAACCAAAGACAATTATATTTGTGAATAGAAATGGTATAAACACAGGATTGGTTAACATGGATCAAAATAACTGATCAAAATGGCCATATTAGTTATTATTGTAGATTCTATGCTACCAAGTGAACAAAAATTCAGGAATCCGTTCTAGTAATAACTCTCTAATAAAAAAATGCAAATGGAAACTTGTCACTTCCTTTTCATAAGGCAGTCAAGGAAGTTTTTACTTCTGTTATTCTATCCCATCCTTCTACTAGCATCACTGCACTGGCGACCTGTATCTTTGAATAGATTTTAAAATCAGTTTACTTGTCTGTAAAGCCATACACAACCTAACTTTTTCCCATATAAGTAGATGCTTTCATTATATGTTTCAGTTAGTCCTCTCAGATTTTAATTTCCCTTCCTTTAAAACGTTCCTAAGCTTTGTCACAAGAAGACCACTGAGGCTGCTTTCTGTTTTAATGGCCAAAGCTGTAGAACATGTCCCCTGTTCATCTAAGAACACCAATCTCCCTTGGTATTCTTTTTTAAAAAAGGGAATTAAAAAAAGATCGCTTTACTTTGGAGCAGTTTTATCCATTTCATTGGCAATCGTTTTATTGTATTATTGTCAGGGTTGGCAAGTGCTTGCTCAAGAGGATTGGTAAAAATGGTAAATGGTCTGTGTTTATATAGCGCTTTACTATACCTGAAACGATACCCAAAGTGCTTTACATCATACATTACATTCACCCATTTACACACATATTCACACACTGATGGCGGAAGCTGCCATGCAAGGCGCTAACCACGACCCATCTGGAGCAGTTAGGGGTTCGGTGTCTTGCTCAGGGACACCTGGACATGAACTCTCCAGGCCAGGATCGAACCGGTAACCCTCCGGTTACAAGACGGCCACTCTACCCACTGAGCTGGATTCTCTATAATATTATACGGTCTTCAATTGAGTTGAAGGTGATGATGTTATATTTTTCTCTTTTAATGCTTCTTTGTTTAAAAGCGTGTCTCTGAAATAGTCTAAAACTCTAGGTTGCATCTTTGACAGGTGTTTTTAAAAAATAAGTTCTTATTATCATTACTACTATTAGCAGTAGTAATGGTATGTATTGCACTACTGATCTTCCTCGAATGTTACTTTGGTATTAAGTTATTTCAGAAAACCATCATAGCTTCAGTCATGTTGACTTGTACTGTTTGTGCCAACCGCACCAGAGTTGTGCTAAAGGCCTCATAGTTATTAAGCTACACCTTATTATTCATTCAGTGGAGCGTGTTGAAAATGACTGAGGGTAAGGATTTCATAGAAACTGGTGATACACTTTTCTCACTGACTCATTTTATTCATGCAATTTGTATCCCTTACTGTAGCAACACATGACAAGCGGTGTCTCTAATCACTGTGCTGGTTAGACAGAAAAAGGTAAATTGCACTCCCTCTAGTTTTTGCTCCATCCCAACCACCTAGTTCTTTGTCTATTATTAGAAAAGCATTGTTGCTGCTGAAGGGAAATGTAAAACACTTCATGTGCACTGGAGACTTCTAACTCCAGGAAGGATTTACCTGATACAGAGCAATTATAGAAGTTCTACAGAACTGAATGTGAACTAATTCCTATTTTGTTACATCAAGTGCGAATTGAGAATGAAACAACAAGCACAGTGCTTCCATGCAAATGTCATGTATTATTATGCTTCAAAAAAAAGAAATGCGAGACCTTGCTGCTCAAAAAGAGAAACAGCGATGCACTGACATTCTGAGACACGGAAGACAGACAGAACAAAAGAAGGAAAAAAAAGATCTAATAAATAAATAAAACGGAATGGAAGACAAAAGAAAGACACAGAGAAAGAGAGAAACAAACAAAAGAGAAAATATGAAACGGAACAGAAATGAAAATGAAAAACAAAAAGAAGAGACAAAGTGGTGCAGAGACAGAAGAAAAGAGCCAGATTGGGTTGCTGTACAAAGCTGCACTTGACGCTGTGATGTTCGGTGAGTCCTGACAGCTCCTCTAGTTCAGCACTCCCCTACCTGACACTTCAATACGGCCTACTGCTGGTCTGCGAGCAGCTCTTTGTGCATGTGCATGTGCACGTGCACGTGCATGTGTGTGGTTGGAGGCAGAGAGAGAGAGAAAGAGATTGTTTGGGGACAGCTCCTGTGAAATGATACGTCTATCTTTAACTGTGTGCGTGCACGCCCTTGCGAGCATGTTCTCGTGGATGAGCATTTTAACTGCCACCTAAACCTAATTCTGTTCCTTAATTCAAAGCAGAATCGAGTTGAGCTGACATACACAGCAGGAGTAAGTGAGAGGGGGAGGATGTGTGTGTCAGCGCGTGTGCGTGCGTGTGCGTGTGTGTGTGTGTGTGTGTGTGTGTGTGTGTGTGTGTGTGTGTGTGTGTGTGTCCGTGTGCGTGTGTGTGTGTGTGTGACAGCAACCCCCCTGTGGTGAGACCTAATTTAAAGTGGTGAGATGAACACAGCTCCACAGTGAGAAGCAGCCCCTGACAGGAAAAGAGACAGACAGACACACACAGCAAAAATAAAAAAGAACGAAGCAGACAGAGAGGAAGTTACCTTTAGAGGAGTGAGGGTGGAAAACCCTGTTGGTGTCTCTTTATGGTGCAAAAAAAAATCAAGTATAACAGTCCTCCCTGTTTCTCACTCTCTGTATCTGTTTGCATGTGCAAGGGTGTGTTTGATTGTTTGACCATGTGTGTGTGTGTGTGTGTGTGTGTGTGTGTGTGTGTGTGCTTTCTCTGACTCACTGGATTGAGCAGCACAGTGAGAAACAGCTCTCCCCCACGGATGCTTTTGTCCAGTTCCTTAGGTCCGCCGGGGTATTCCTTATAGTAGATGGTGTGAGTAAACAAGCCACACGTCTGGCGAGGCAGCACCTACACATACACACATTCAGTGAAAGAAAGAAGGATGTCTTTCATATCTTCAGTTTAAGCCGAAAGTGCAAAGAAGCAAACTGTTTGACCGAGCAAAGTCATGAAAACAGGCCCTGATTGCTCAGACACAAGTGCAAAAAACACAAAAAAAGCATCATAATGGCACTGGTTCATTGAAAACGACAGTCAGACTTGTGATGGACAGTTAAAATACAGTATTAAAACCACAGCCAGATATTTTTTGTTTTTTCATTCCACACTTTGTTCTTGCTTGTCAATTTCTGTCGTCTATTTCTCATAGTACAGCGTGGCTGCAGGCAGTTTAGTTAGAGATGTGTTTGTGTTTAGCCAATAATGTCTAATGTGGCCTTGAGCCACTAACCTCAAGCAGTGATGAGGCTACACAGGCAGGGTGACCTCACTTCTATTTCCAAGTCCAGTCTGTCAGAGTTTCACTTTCAAATTTGTAGTCGTCAGCTGTCAAAGCTTCAGGCAATTTATCAAATTTGGCACAGCTCACTCTGGAACCACAAAAGGCTTTCTATTTTTTTTTTTTTTTTTTAACTATTTTTACACTTATGCAGTTGCACTCATGTAGACCTGTAAACACACTTTGATGTGCAAAACTGATGGAGTTCCCATTTAAGTAGCATACGAAACCACCATGATGCAATGATTTGAGATTAAAACGGAAACCACAACAAGTGGGGAGGTTTTTGAAAGTGCTGATCACTCGTCTGTGTCAAGCCCAAAGTACAAACAAACCGAGTACAAAGTTGGCTTGAAATAACAAAAATAATTCCGATGACAGATGTATGGATGAAATGATGACGATGATGAGATGAAATGTGCAGCTATCGAGTCGAGCCTGTCTGCGCTGCAGCTTTGTAATACAAAAAACCGGCAGCAGAGCAGGTCAGGAATATTCTGATGCGTTGTGTCACACAGCATATGGCAGTGTTACCTTCATCTACAGATGGTTCAAGTCTTGTAGAGTGTAACAGACTTTTCTTACATGACTGGCGTTTTGACTTGATGGAAAGCTGGTGTATTTAATAACGTAAATGACGGCTCTGTTCCATTTAGGTGCTCCAGTTCCTGGAGGTCAGTACTGTGCGCGCTGGCTCAGTGACACTTAAATAGAATGGAGTCATTAGTAAATGGTATAAGTTCTACCTGCGCTTTCCCTGTAATGACAAGCCAACACATCTGCTGTGAAAAAGGTTTATTAGAGTTAAATTAATGGTGTCAAAAGACACACCGGTTGCTGCCCCCACTGTGCTCAGGCCATCGCTCCCAAAGAGCCGCCCAGCCATGACTTCACTACAGCGGCAGAGACTCGATTTTTATGCAGGTGCAGGGCACAAGGCATTGATTTGTCCTGGTGATTGGTTAAATCTTCCGGAGGCTCTGTTCATTTTTTTCCCCCTCACCTGCACCTGTTTTGTATTTTGGTGACTTGCTGTTTACCAAAGTGGGAGGAGATGATAACAGATTACTTTTAATCCCACCTCGAACAGCTGCACCGTGCACCTTTCCCCCACAAAAATACTGAGAAAAATACACCATGACCTGTGTGAGCTGCATACTCAGCCCCTTGGGATTGACAAAAATGGGGGTCCAAAATGTCGATTTCTTAGATTCTCTTTATCGCAGCTGATTCAACAGCAGTGAGACTGGATTTAATTTTAACATCTAAAGTGTACAGTAATACCAACATCTGCCAGCAAAGCATTTGTCCAAGTAATGAGTCTTTAGCCAACTGTAAATATACATTTTAATGAATTTATTCTCTAAAAAAAAAAAAAACAACATTATGTGCTCAAAACATATAAATAACCATGAAAGACTAATAAAGAGCTGGATCAAGTGTTTAACAGCGAAGGAATTAAAATGCCTTTTCATTAGTTCATCAAACGAAGAGAAGAGAAGAGAAGAGAAGAGAAGAGAAGAGAAGAGAAGAGAAGAGAAGAGAAGAGAAGAGAAGAGAAGAGAAGAGAAGAGAAGAGAAGAGAAGAGAAGAGAAGAGAAGAGAAGGAGGTCTTTATAGCAAACTCCTTGTGGAGCACTTCTCTGTGTGAAATAGAGAGTAAAGGCTGGAAGCGCAGATATTGGTTTATCTATAAAACACTGCAGACTCGTTCACACTCACACACGAGAGAGAGAGAGAGAGAGAGAGAGATGGAGGGAGTGAAAGTGAGAGAGAAGGCCACCAGAGCCACAGACACTCAGCACTATTTCACCAAACCAATTATCCACAGAGCTATAGCTCAAACTGATATAGTACATTTTAAAAAGAAATACACACATACACACACACACACACAAGCATGCATGTTTGCGTGAGCGCACACACACAGCACAAGCCCATATCTCAGTCTGATTTGTTCTGATACTGTGGGTCCAGTGGGTGGCTCTCAATCTGCTGACAGAGACACACAAACACCAATTTTACAGCCTTAAGACAACTTCCTGTCCTCCTCTGAACAAACAAAGATGGAGCAAGTGGCACAGGAGGAAGAGATTAATAGACAGAAATTGCGAGAAAAATTGGAAGTGAAAAATGTGAAGGGCAAAGGAAAGGGGAAGGATGTCCCAAAGTAACTTTATGAGAGGTCAGAAGGCGAGATGAATTATCAGAAGCTAAAGACCGGCTGGTTTGGTGGAGTGATTAGCGTTTACCATGCGCTGAGGTGCACACACACACCTAAACCACCCCCGAAACTGCCTCTCAGAAAAATGTTCCGCCTCCATGAGCTACGTTTTGATTTTGTTTTCTCTTTTTCCATGCCTCCCTAGCCTCCCTTTGCTATTTAGTCAGTGTAGCATGCAATGTCTTGGAGCAGGAGATGGGACTTTTCAATATTTCCCTGCACTGGTTACACTTTCTGCAGTTGCTTTAAATGGAATTTGACTGTGCAATGTCACCTCAAGGTCCTCTAAATAGCTGTTGCTTTCAGTCATATCGCATGACACATACTTTACATCTTCATTAGCGAACGGCGCTGCATGTCTCGCAAACTGGACATTTCAATGCAGGAAACGTTGCTCAGCCAAGGCATCTATTGATAGCAATTTTCTTTAATCAAATTTAGAGAAGCCTGTTGTTCCTTCGTGTGCTGATGTGGGCGTGAATTTGATGTAGCATGTACAAGACACCTCAGAGACCATCAGTGGCAGATAAATCAGAGGTCCTGCTGAGTTTTTCCACATGTAAAATCAACATACTATTATCCATCCCATTTTCCTCAACATCTAAACTAGCCAGCAGCAGAGCAGGGCAGTGTCTCCAGAGAGTCTTTCCACTAGTAGCGCTGGGTGTTTTCCCTCAGCAGTCTAGAGTAAGCAAATGATCAGCAAGCCACTGTAAGTCCCTTCATTTCCCAAAAAGGCGGAGAGACCAGGAAAGCTCAACTGAATGAATCTGATTTGCATACGTCCTTGCTCCCCTGCCAATGTGAACAAAATTTCTAAATGAAAAAAAAAAAGAAGTTTTTTAAAAGCTTATGGATAGCCTTTAGTTGTATTTGAAAAGACAACAGGAGCAAAAAGTTTCAAAAGCCCAGAGAACATCTATCATTGGTGTCAATTGTTGAGGGGCAGTTATTTAATTTTATCCTGTCTGTATTTCTTCTGCAATTATTCTTTTTTTTTGTTGGCATAAAACCATTTTTTGTTCATTTCTGACAGATTGTTCTTTCTCTTGTTTTCTTTGTCTTTTATTTGTGGTGTATTCTAAATTGTTGAGCATGCGTCTTTGTTCAGTGGCTTGTTATTTTATTGAATCTGGTGATTCACTGATGTTTCTCAATACCTTACTATTGATAATGTATAATAGCACATTATGGCCTGTCAAAAAATGAGCTTGTTATTGTACTGGGAGGAAGTAGGATTAAGTGGCTCTCTTTTATGAAGCTGTGACAAGTCGTCAAGAAATAGAAAGCAGACTTTTAGGACTGATTAGAAAATTACCCCAGCTGTCTGTTCAAATTGTTTTTCTCAAGGCCCAAATATGGTAGAACAACATGGACTGGTAATTTCAATGTCAGATGTGATTGGTTCTTTTGTCAATAAGGGAACAGTTGTGCATACTGACAAAGAGCCCGACTGACAAGTGAATGAAGCAGAGGAGGAGGGGAGACCGAGGGAGGGATGAAGGCAACTTTCTTAGGTGAAATGGGTGTCAAAAGATTTATTCTATGGCTGTCTCAAACACTGACTGATGAATTATTTATCGGAGCATAAATGTCTAAAAAATGCTCTCATTACTAGATCTTTACTCTATGCCATGCACCCTTCACATATACAAATACACATGCGCGGAAAAGTTTGATCCCTCAGCTGCATTGGGAAACCATTAAATATTGAATCAGCGTGGAACTGAGCATGCTGTGGTGAGACAAGGTCAAAGAATTCATATCACATGCATATGCGTACGCACAGAGGTTACACACCATGCGCAGCATCATTGATTTTTGGTTTAAGACCGCAAGAAACAATCAGCACACAATTTACTATTCAGCAAACACTTATTTGAACAGAGAGGCAGCAGTCAAACAGTTTTTCAAAGCCAGATAAAAGAGTAGAGCAGCAGTACACCATGTGCAAACACAGTCTTGTAAGTAAATTATTCTGAATTTGTGCTTACTTTGACTTAGCTGCTCCGAAAATTATATAATTCCTTGTTTTCATTTCAGTCACAAGAATTAAGCAAATCATTTGTTTTTTTTTCCTGGAAGGCAAAGACACTGCATTAAGTGTCTTGATTTTGATTTAGGACCTCAGCATGAATCAGAAGCGAGATGAGAACAAACTTGGTTGCGACATTTATTATTTTTATCTCAAACATTTATGCCAGGCAACACCCATCTGTGCTTTGTCCAATAGGCCAACATATTTTATAAAATATATCTGCACGTAGCACCAACTCTGACTTCTATCAAGAGATATCTGCAACAAACTGCTGTGTAACAACAACTTTCATGAATAGTACTTTTAGCCTGCCAGAAAATGAAAATAGTGGAGGGTTAAAAAAAAAAAAAACAAAAACAGGAGGGAAACATAAAATAATCATAAAAATATTGCAGGTAAAATATGCATCTGAATGAGACCCTTGGCAGTCTTTTTGGTATAAAGCTGCACACAAAACAGAGATGTGCACTTATGAATATCTAGCAGGTAGATGCAAAAAGGCTAATTTATTTTTATGTATGTGCTGAAACATGCCAATTAATCAAAGTGCATTTATGCTGGTGATGACGGGGACATTTTCATGTGTTTGCTTGAAATTAAGCCAATGCACCTCTGTGGTTTTTCATAAATGACTGATTAACAATGTTTTCTCACCATTATGTTGTTGTGGATGAAGCCCTTACGGTAGCGGGCCGGTTTGAGGTGGGGGTACTCCTCAGTACTGGTGACTCGGATACTCCACACCCTTCTCCAGGCCTCGTACAGCTGCAGGTGGACCGGGTAGACCCCGGAGTGGTGAGGGGCCACGGCGTAGCCCATGTCCACAGGGATGTTGTGTTCCTAGAGGACGGAGGCATACATAAACACAGACACGTACATGAGGGTTATATACATAAAGACAGAAATGATGGCACATTTACAACTCACAGACAAAGGATTTTGTTCCACATAAACACACAGCGGCCGACATCCTGACCTTGTAGGAGAAGCTTTGTGTTGTGTTTGTTATGACGCTGGCCTTCGGGTTGGAAATTAAAAAAATATATAGTGTGTGTGAGCATGTCTATGTGCGTGAGGGTGGGTGGCTGCTGGGTGCGTCCCGAAGACTGATGGTGTTGTCCTTTGCTCTGACACACACCTACACACTGTCAAAGCTGAGCATCAGCGGTCGGGGGATGAGGGAGTGAAGAATGTATGGATGTGTGTGTGTGTGTGCAACAGAGTTTAGTGATCATGCTTTATGTTCACGCTCACCTTCAGCACCGTGAACCAGCCTACTTTGCTCTATTGTATGTGTGGCTTCACAATCCAATATGGTCAACAAATCATCTTCACTCACTCCCACACACGCACACACGTACCAACAAAGCACAGCAAACTAAAGCAGAGCAGAGCAACAAAAGCACTCAACCTTGTGGACTGCAGATTAACCAGGAGACCTTAAATAGGGCACAGGTGTGCCTGTCAAAATAAGTGCATCACTCCTAATTGAGATATTACATTTTGTTTGTTTTTCAGAAGTAATTCTTTTTCCCCCCAACATCTCATATTGTTCCAATATTGCCACATTCAACATACTTATATTGTACAAATGTGCATTTCAATGCCATTATCCTAGTGGTACTTTACCTACAGTTTTGGCTTATGGAAACACAAGGCAAGAAATCTGGTGTATAATGTGTGTGTCTATGTGGTGTAGGAACCCAACACTTGCCAGGCTGGAAAAAAAAACAAAAACTTTTCAAATACAGCTGAAAACATGTTTTGAAGTACATTGTGTTGTTATCAAGCTGGATTATTTTCCTGACATTCCCAGCAGCTGAATAAAGTCAGTTTGAACAGATCCAGCACATTCACCTGAGAACATCATGTCTGTAATCGACTGTGGCAAAGAAATAACAAATACGTACAGCGACAGACGTCCTTGAAGAAAACGCAATCATGGGAGACAAGCATGATTAAAAGGACACACAAAGAGAAAGCGGCGCTGAAAGAGACAGCTGCAAGAAGTGCACAAGCGCATGCCTGTGCATGTATCTCACCAGAGCGAACTCCTTGTTGAGGACCATCTGCTCCAGCAGTGAGGACTCGTTGTGGAAGAGGTGAGGCTGCATGTGGCTCCACATGTGGGGGAACCACCAGAACTCATCGACATACTTCAGTAGCAGATCGTCTCCCTCATCCTCCTCCATCGTGCCTGAACACAGACACGAAACACACACACACACATGCACAAAGACAAAAGGACAAATAGTAAAACATGTGCAAAAGCAAGCAGGCACACAAGGTTAGAGAATATCATCAACAACGTTTGTCTTAAGATCGTGTTGCTAAATAAAGTGGTCAGAAACCATGGTGACGACAAGTGATGGCATAGCTATAACAGATGCTATGGTAATGTGTTGTACTCTGTATTAGATTTCTTCTAATTATAATCATGTTCAGTCTCACCCCTATTTTTCTTTCCAAGTGTATCCTACACCTTTGTTCTTTTACTGCAGATTTAGACACTTTAACTAGAAAGTCAATAAAATCTGTCCTTGGAGCCACAAAGCAGCCGACAATGCTCCACAGTAGATCATGACCCTTATAAATATGCCTGAATAAATATTACTTTATAACTCTAAATTTAGAATTTTTTTTTTTTTAATGAAAGGAATCTTGACACAAATGAGTGTTCACATTATACGCTCTTTAACCAATTGCCACTTAGTCCACCTAAGACATTTGTGCAGCAATTGTTTTCTTTGTAAATTCTATTTTAAGATGTAGTTATGTGTGTAATATGTACTGCACACTTTGATGCATAACAGATAGAAATATACATAAACATAACTACCAGACTGTGAATGGTATATTTTGTCTGATTGCTTATAGAACAAGCAAACATGTTTCAACTGCAAATATGGTATTTACAGCACATGTTAGGAGAACTGTGATACTTACACCTCCACGTAACTGTAAGCTGCACTTTATGAATTACATACTGCACTTTATGATTAGCTTGAACTGCATGGAGATTTTGAGTGTCTACATAACGGCGAGTGCAATGAAAAAAAAGGAAATGTATAAATCGTTCATACAAAACATTAACCTACATCATTAAAAAAAAGGAAAAAAAACATATAATGTCTGTGCTGATTCTGGCAGTGATGGAAAACAAACAGAACACACCTGTGTGGTAGAACTTCCCAGAGAAGCCCAGATTGAAGGTAAAATTGGAGATTTGAGAACGCAGCTGTTTCTGAGTATCAAGGAGAGCCTGTAGACAGATAGATAGATAGATAGATAGATAGATAGATAGATAGATAGATAGATAGATAGATAGATAGATAGATAGATAGATAGATAGATAGATAGATAGATAGATAGATAGATAGATAGATAGATAGAGAGATAGATAGATAGATAGATTAGAGACACAATTTCCAATTTCAACTGCAGATTACATTATATAAAGTTCATCTCTCCCCAGCCTGCACTTGTATAGATAAAAAGCTGATCTGTCTGATTTAAATCCTATATCTCTCTGTTGTACAGATAAAGCTCCTTTCAAACATACACCACTTTCCATAAATCTGATGGCATTTGAACATTTCCCCTTCATGTCTGAATGGGCACCTGGTCACTTTTATATAAAAGTCACAACAGCAATCTCAATAGGTCGGACCTAGGAATGTTTCAACATGGCAGGAGTTAGAAGCCTATACTGTGATGACATACATGATGTTATGTATAGCAGCCAGCGCTATGTGACTGAATCCCAGCAGAAGCTATCGGTGTCACTCTATGTACTCTCTTTGTCTCTCCTCCTGCACCAAATTATTCTGTCAGCACTTCTGTTCATAACTTCATGATAGTATTTCTATTTGTTCTGGAAATATATTCAGTTTGGTTCCTTTCCAAAATAACAAAAATATGAGCACTCTCAAATTTGTAATCAATTTGTAAATCTCAAGATGCCAGGAATAATAACATAAAAGTAGCCAGTGTCTGAATGCCAGAATGTCGCCACTTTAACTGACTGATCAAGCCTGCAATGTGTCCTGTGTCTGCAAAAGGTTTAAGTGAACTCTGATTCTTCAGAGAACTAGTACGATGGCTGTATGTACTCGTCAGTGCTCTACACTACGGCGAGACGATGGCGTGTGTCATTATTTAGGGCTGTTGTTTTGCTTCCTATGCGCCCAATTTGGTTCCTGTCCCTAAAGTTACAGCAATCTCTGGTTTCAATACTTGAATCAGGATTTTCTTCACTTATTTAATGACTTCATTAGTTTACTGGCCTTTAAACAAAGAGTCTGTAATGAGTGTTAACTAAAGAGTGTTGCACACTCTGCACACACACCGATAGTAATGTGAGTTAATGAAGGTCAGTGCATTAGTAGCCTCTGGGGGGTGGACTAATAACCCCCACACACACTCCTCCCTCCTCATCATTCTCTCCATCCATCCCTAACATTACCAAGTGAAACCCTGTACACTCCCCCTCTCTTCCCTCCTCCACTCTTTCTGGTTCTCCCTCTATTCTTCCATCATCCTGCTTCTGAGAACCTGCAGTCGCCTCTCTCGGTCCCCCCTTCCCCATTCGTCTTCCACTCCTCCCACCGTTCTCTGAACCTCCATCTCTCCCTCGCTTGCTCCGTGAAAATGTCACATTCTCAGGAGACAGGGCTGTACTAATTTGAAATGAAGGCTGAAGCAGCATGGAGGAAAGATCGCTCTCTCCCTCTTTCTATAACTCTCTGCCCCAGCTCTTTCTCTTGCACCCTCCCATCCCATGTTCTCACAGTTTGCTCCTGCAAATATTTTGTTTATCTATAAAACTCTTTGAATTCTCTTTCTATTTCAGTCCGCAGGGTCTTTCTGTTGGGCTACGCACCACATCTCAGCGACCAATCTTTGTCATGCTGCTTTTAATCGATCCCTAGGAACCTTTCCTGATTTACGAGACCTGAGCAGCTGAAGTCAGAGCTAGGAGTTGGTTCCAGGCACTGCTCCCCCCTACCCTCTGCCTCTCGTTTTTTTCACCCTCTCTCCTCCTGAGCGTGTGCCTTCCAAACTAACAAATATCCAGACACATGCATGGAGTGTCTTCATTAGCTCTAATCTAATGGTGTTGAAGATGGCTGCATGCTGACAGATGTGCACAATTCCCTAATCTGATCCCCTGTCTCCTCTTCTATGACATCCTCTACATCTTACACACACACACACACACACACACACACACACACACACACACACACACACACTCTGAGGCAAACGTGTGGATACAAAGACTTAAGATTTAAATTAAGTTTGTAGCTGAGTGCTTTGCATTGTAACTCAATATACACTCCCCGATGCACTTGGTCGAAATGCATTATTAACGTGTGTGTTGGTATCTGCGAGAGCTGGCGTAGGTGTGTGTCCAAGTGTGCAGCATATTAGTTTAAACATCTCATTTGTATTCTGCTACCTAACATCCAAAGCAGAAAACAGAAAGAACCATGAAGGAAATGTTGGTGCTGTCAGTGAGTCTCAGAGCAACAAACAACCCAACAGCTGCTTTTTGCATGTTTTCACCCCATCGCTCTGACACTCAACATTTTATCTCCTCTATTTCTGACTTGGTAAAGGTGTGTTTTTATTGTGTGTTGATGCCACTTTGAGCGGAAAACCATTTTCCAAACGCTTCCAGTTGCTACATTTATGGATGCTTTCTAATTTGAGAGCTCCTGCAAAAGATTGCACTGACAAGTCAGGTCGTCGCAAATTTTACCACTGAAAAGCGAACGTGGATGTTTTGAAAGGGACATCGGGGAACTTGGCAATTTATTGTATCAAAGAGATTGTTGTTCAGCAGCCAGCTCTCAAATCTTACACATCAGAGGACTAACATGCAAGGAGACTTTTCAAAACACTCCCTACCTACAACAGCGGCGCACGTTATGAAGCGTTCATGCACAACAAATTACTCAGTGAGATAGGTCAGCCTTCTCCACCAGGTTTCAGTTCTCAAGCGATTTTCAAACCATTTGGAGGGTACATTTAATAGTAAATAAAGAGAGCGGAGAGAGAAGGTCAACTCTGCTTCCTTTTTCACCTTCACAGAGCTGACCAAATTATTGTATGGAGTGAGTATGAACGTTGGAGTGTAAGTTTCTGAAAACTGCATAACTGCTCGGACACAGGCCTCACTAATCTGATTTCAGAAGGCGCTCCCTGAGGTTATATGGCCACACGATATGGATGCAGGCAGTTTAATGGCCTTTCTAATTTGCATAGCAGCCTAACTTTCCTGCATTTTATATTGGCGACTCGGTGTTTGTGCTATATCCAGTGGTTTGTATGCCTGCTGTGCATTACAGGAAGTGAGTTGTCAAACCTGCAGAATATCACAAAACTACTCAAAAGACAGCAAATCAGGATACCATAACCACATCAATAGAGACATATTGTTGTGTTAACGCCTGAGAGTTAACAAAACCAAACCAAATGAGTAAACTGTGGCAGTTTACAACCCCAAAACTAATCCTGAGCGTCATTCTTTGAAGCCTGACTGTTAGGAGTGGAGAGCGTATGGAAGGACTGCTGTATGAAGAGACTGCAGAATTGTGATGAGAAACTACAGCCAACAAAAAAAGTACACTTCTTGGACAGAAACTTTCACACTGAGCATATGACAAAACCCTCAGTCTGCCTTGGAGGGACAATGAAGTCCCATCCTGCTGTTTTTCTGAGGGTAACAGCAGCAGATCTGGGAGAATTGTGGGCTTTATGCAATACGGAGCCAATCTATCCAGTGGATACTGAGCTCAAAGCTGAGAATGGTTTTAAAATGGGCCATAAGAGATGCTTCAAAAAAAAAAAGAAGGGGAGATTTGGATTAGCAGGAGGTGGGACTATGTTGCATGTGAGAGATCTTGACAATCCTAGTGATGAAGGTAAACACACACTGGGATTAGCGGTGAGCGATAGCCCTCATTTCCGTGCCCAATCCCACAGCTTCCCAGCACTGTGAGTGTCAGAAGCAATGCCAGTTTGCTTCTGTGTATGTGAGACTGACAGCGGGTGTGTGTTTCAGCGTGTTCTTGCATGTGTGTGTGGTAAGCACTGGAAGAGGTGCCAGCTAGATGTTGGGGTTCAAACAGATGGGAGACAGGCATCTGGACAGCTGGCATTCACTGCCTTTCAAAAACCCTTTACACCAACCACCTCTTCACCATATCCCCATTCTGTCATTTCTCGCCTTTGCACTGTTCCCCCCAGCCCCCCATTTTTCTTTTCTTCTCACAGCCTTAAGCCTGTCTGCGAGATCTAAAATAATAAAAGCAATTATGAAATAACACTAAGTGGGATTTTATGCGCAAACAGATTTGGAAGCAAGTATAGACGAGCAAGAAAATTGATCCCATTTATGAGGTTTAATTCTAGAGCAAAAAGCGGGTCAAAGTTCTCGATTCATCTACATGAGCGCTTTGTCTCTGCATGTGTATGTCAGCGTGTGCAATGTGAACACTAGACCAGCAAATTTAACTGGGTCAGGCATCTCTATTTGATGAGCAGAAAGCGCACCTTACCAGTTAATGCCAGTCTTCCTTTTGCTTACTCTTTCTTTCCCCACATCACACTTCCAGTCTCGCTTGTCAGATTCAAGTCAGCGTAGCTTATTATACTGGGGCATTTTACAAAATCATCTATTCACTTGCATTTACGTATTCAAGGTATTTGTGATTGCTTGGCATCGCTATACTAACACTAAAATCTACTTGGCAGCCCCTCAAGGATTTTGAGTTTCAGTGATTGCTGTGATAGCAAAAACCTGCCTCATTTTGTGGGAGAAAATGCATGGCATGCGGCCACTTCCTCCAAGTTTATTTGGAGTAAAAACAAGAGCACCAACAAAAAATGTTAATTAAACAGAACAAGTTATTAAGATGATATTTAGTCGACAAATGCTTTCTTTAGAGTATTCTTTACAGTGACACTGTGAAGGCTGTTTCTTTTGTGCTATCTGTCAATAAAAAAACAGAAAGAAAAGCCCTCATACACAATCATACTTTTTTTTCTCCTTCAAAAGAAAATAACTGTAAAACTTCTAGTTCCCTGCAGGGCTAACTGTGATCATTTGACTTGTCCTGATCAGGAGGATGAATGAGAGCAGATGTCAGGATACATCACGCTGGAAGCATTATCCTGTTCTCCGCTGTCATCCTGAGTGTCATCTCTTTTTTGCCTTTTTCCACCTGCTACTTTGTCATTTATAAAGCATTAGGTCCTAACACTTAAGATTTCTTATCAAGGTAAATGAGTATCACCTGGCATTAAGGGGGGGGCTTGTGTGCGTCCTGTAACACAAACACCAAACTCAATCTCTTTTCTCAAATTTCCTTGTCTCTCCTCTGATTTTTAAATCCTTCATTCATTGTTTATGCCTTTCTTCATTACTTATGTAACAGCATTGGGCAAAGTAGTAAACAGATATGGAAGGAGCTTAGTTTGATTGACTCAAGCGGTAAATATGCATCATACTTAATTAGGTCCAAAGACTAACTCAAAATAGGACTGCACAATAAACTACTGCTATGCCAAAAACCTTTATTAAAATCTGAATAGTGCCCATTTTTTGTTCTATTTTCAATTTTAGCTCAGACGAAAGTGATCACAAGAACACGAAAAACACTCCTGTCCAAACATCTATACTCATTCGGTTGAAACATCCAGAAAATACATCCTTTTCAGTCTTGTGTCCCTCAGCGTGATGCAGCAATACAGTATAAAACGAGAGAGCAAAGCATTGAGCAGTATCACTTCAGTGTCAAATGATTCACAATTGTATCATCTTACAGTAACTGCATTACTTCTGCGTTGAACAGCAGGTTATTTCCTCTTGTGCAACACTGAAACAAGCAGTTTAGATTTACTATGATAAAAATACAGGACTTACAGTAGTAGCTCAGTGCAGCAAAAGTCCTCTCATTAATGAAATTCAAACCTTTTTTTTCCAATACTTCATTCGCCCACCGTTATTTTTAATGAATCAATCCTCCCAGCACTGGGGGTACAGTTTTTTCTTCTTTAGAAACATCAGAAACTTGTGTGCAGTATTCCTCTCCTGCCAAGCTTCGTGGTTGACGAGGAGTCATCTCGTCAACCACTATTTTTGTATATCTACATGCATCCATGGTGCCATCTATAAATGTCATCTCGCCAACACCTTTTGCTGCTCTATATGATCACACTCCCACCTCCGTGCTCCACTGTCATAACTATACATTCACTGTGGTGGTTCTGGCCAGGTTCACCCCAAACATGCTGGACCCCGTCTGCACGGGACAAATTTATCTTGGTCTCATCCGATCACAGAATGTGCTCCCAGCATTCATAGTTTTTTTTTTCTTATTCCTGAACCAAGTTTCATGTTGCAATTTTGTGCCAACGAGCAAGTGTATTTTCTCCTTGGGTGCCGTTCATAAAGGTTGATGCTATGCAGTGCTCTTCACACTGTCACAGAAACTCTGATTTCCACTGATGACTTCTGTGCCAAGTCTGAAGCATGTGTTTCTGTAATTTTCAGAAATAGATTGTTTAGTAGCACACTGTATGGTGTGATATTTTGAGAAAGTTCTGGCATTCATAGGTCTTTTTTATTACCATGTTCACACAGTTAGGATAATTGGAAATTGCGGGTGTACTCAATTTGCCTTCAGTGATCACGTTTTCTGACTTTTGTCTTAATGATCACACATGTATTCATTTTTATCGCATTAAGTATCTACTTTTGGGCCTGTACTTTCAATATAGTCTTTTTAAAGTATTGTTTTTAAATTGTTCATAAGAGAGAATACTCTACTTTTCAACTTTTAATACAATTTTGAATCATTTGACATTTCTGTGACATTACACAACAAACTGCTATTGCATTCTGTATATAGGATAATTAGTTTCTAATTGGGTAAGATGTTGAAACAGGCTGTATGGTTTTTTTATACCACATTAAAGTATTAAATATCCCGCTCAAGGAAAGTAGAAAGACTTCCTGTGTCTATGGAAACATATTTTAATCTTATTTAGTCAATTCCTCCTTTTCAAGAGTACGAGATATAGACCTTCACAACATAAAGTTGGTGAAATGAAAGAGATTTTATCGGGTATGGTGGCAATCTATCACTGGAGGCTCTTATGTACACCCATACAAATGTTGGAAGAGTTTGCATACAACACAGAAAGTTCTGAGTGGATGTGAGGCAACGGTGCAGATCACTGAGCTACTACTTGCCTTTAGATACAAAACAGTCCAAAATATCGAGCTCAAGTGAATGCAACCCCCATGTACCGAGAGAGTGCTTGTGTCTTGACTTCTAAATCCGCGTACAAGATACGTCTTCACATATGCCTTGTCTAAACTGGGATGACACCACGGCAGAAAACACCTCGGGGAGGAAAAGAGCAAGAACGAGTTGAGAGGTAGGTTTAGCGGAGAATACAAATATGCTGGAGATAGTGATCAATGGCTCAGGCAAGGAGGGAGTGAGGAAGAAGTTGAGTGGAGGAGGATGAGGAGGTGGCAAGACAGAAAGGTGGAGGTGATAAAAAGGGATCTGAAGATGAGGATCTGACACCTCCCTAACGACCACTCTGAAGGAGAGAAGAGGAGAAAACCTACATGCATGAATAAAAAAAAAAAAAAAAAAAAAAAAAAAAACAACACAAGCACTGGTCCGAGCATCATTGATGGGAGTTTTTGACTGGCATCATCCCTCATTTTGAGAAATGTCATCTGTGGGGTGCCTCCCTGTGAATCATTTTAATAGAGGAAATACAGCTGTGTGTGTGAGTGTGTGTGCAGACAGAAGGGGGTGTAGGTATTGTTTGTCACCAGATGAACTCGTGGGGTGAGACTAATGAAGAGTGCAGAGAGAAGGAGGGTGGCATTTTAATTGGACTCTCTCTCTGTCTCACTCCTCTCTCTTCTTCTTTCAGAGAGAACAGAAGATTGAATGTTGGCTGTATGGAGTTAGGAAGGGATTTCTAACATTGGCCCTGCAAACACCTTGCTCTGCTAATTGGTCAATATCATCCCCTGTTACATACTTAGATGTAATGTTCAAGATAGGTAGAAACAGAATTTCCATTTTCACATTATTTCTCTGCCGCTTATCCACAGTGACATATTTCACCGTAGGCGGGTTTTTGCTTCAGCAGTCCTAGAATACTATTTTGAATATTTAGGACATAATATTCAAAGATGTTTTGATGAACCCACCAAACAACAATTCCCAGATGTTGATTCTGGGGCTCAGCTGTGGCCTGTAATGTCATTGTGGCTTCAGTCAGTCTGTTCTGACCCAAATTAAATCTAAAACAGTTTAAAATGTTTTGCTCCACAAAGCTAACACCAGACCCAAGGCAATTTTCCACAACCTCGATATCAGTGTGCAAACACTTTGCTTTCATGATTAAATAATCCCCCTGAATTCCACAAGCCTTCGTCTTTTTAATGAAATGAAGAGGCATCTTTTCAGCTGTCACCTTCACCCAAAGCTAGATGTATGTTTGACATGTGGTCATCTAACATGAGTCATCCTTTCAGCAGCTATTCAGTGACATTTCGCTTGAAGGGAAAGACTTTCTTTTATGAGCTCATCTGAAAACTAAGCAACAGGATTTACTATTCAAAAAATCCCTGCATTATGACAAAGATGGAGGGGGAAAAAAGTCAAATGAATCTGTTCATCGCATGATTAGGAATATACGCTGTTTACTCCTGCATACACACTAAGAAACACCTTGCTCAAACTGTAATTTGACAACTCTACCTGAGGCTCTCCATCTCTGAAGGGAGGGCTGCTACAAATCATCATATTCCTGCTCCCCCGCCTCCCCTCTTCTGCTTCTCCGTTTCCCTTCAGCATTTTGTTTGTCTGAAATCGCAAAGTTAGCTGCTAGCTCTTCCCTTAGGCACCATGCTCCACCTTCACTCTCTCTCTCTCCAACTATTTTCCTTCTTTTTTCCTCAAGTCTTTCTGGCGGTGATTGCCAACTATCCTGAAGGAGAGAGAAGAGTAGAAATGTGGAAGAAGTGTGAGTGTTTCGAATGGCATCCCTCCCTCTTTTTATGACCCCCTCTCTCTCTATCTGTCTCTCCATCCCCCTCCTCCTTTCTCTCTCTCTCTCTCTCTCTCTCTCTCCACATCTTCCTACATCCCCATCTCCCTGCCCTTCTGTTATGGCACTGGTTCATCCTCATGTATATTTATGCTACAAAGCTGAAGAGTCAGGCAGACTTAAAATGAAAACTCCAACTAGACAGCGCTTGTGTGCTCATTTTGTGAATGTGGATGTGCACAGGAATGTGTGCACTGTGTGTGTGTGTGTGTGTGTGTGTGTGTGTGTGTGTGTGTGTGTGTGTGTGTGTGTGTGTGTGTGAGTGAATATGTACTCTTTTATCCTTTTTGGATACAAGCATCTTTTTTATATTCAAGGCTGGAATTCCTCTCCACTTCACCACTCACTGCATTCTGTTTTTTTTTTTTTTTTTTGAGGGGGGGGGTGGTTTCAGTCTCCCCATTCCTCTCATCTCCTGCCCAACGTTCAGCCATGAACAGGTGGCTCTTTTTTTGTCAGTGGTTGACAGGACAGTTGAAAGTGACATTCTAATCTAAAGCAGTGATTCAGAAAACAATCACACACACACACATTTGCCTATCATGTATATCCTGTGGTTGCAGTGAGACTGGAAGACTCCTCTGTTCTTAGCTCACGCACATGTCCACAGAGCAGTATAAATCTCCCCTTTCTAAGAGTCCCCCACACTCATTCAGATGCACACGCTCCTTTTATGAAAACCCACCAAAACACGATTTATTTCCCTTGAACATCTCTTGAGTGTGAACACAGTGGGAGAATGTGACCATAGATTTCAAACAAAATTCCTCCCGCTGAGGACTTTTATCCAACCCCCCAGCAAACGCAAAATGCTTTTTTTGTCTCTTATAAATATTACATTCCTACAGAAAGTGTTTGCAAATACTGTATTTCTGTATGTATACATGTGCAGAGGTGCACGGCTGCCTGCAAATGTGTGTTTGCTCATGCAAGCGTGTGTGTTGAAACAATAGCTGTCTTGAGAGGCGGGCTGCATGGCTGACTCTCCTTTAGTTTCCCTAAGAGGAGGAACGTGGGAAAAGAGGAATAAGTGCCATTCATCTTTTCACTGGCTCATTCACTACCTCTCTTTCTCTCACCCCTCCTCTTTTCCTCTTTCACACCACATCTTTGTTCCCTTAAATGGCCTCTTCTGGCTAAACCTCCATTTGAGAATACCCTCTCGTTGTACCCTGACACATATGCACTTGATACACAAACACAGAAAGCCATTGCACACATGCACAAGCCTTTCCAAATATCTCCCCAATGCACCCATGCCTGAGCTAAAATCCTCTGAAATACACTCCCGGAGCTATCTTTTGCCGAGGTTACTTAGACAGCAACAAGCGAACCTTCCTTATCTCTACCACGGCACTGGCATCATTACTGTTGTTAGAAGTACATACCAGAATGAAATATCTAATCCAACACAATTGGCCTGACATCCCACACTTTATCTCTCTAATGCACAATGTCACATCCCCGTCATCCCCAGTACCTTCACATCCTTGGCGTTCATGCGTGTCCCTTCTTTTCCCACAAAAATGTCATCTATATCCACCAGTATGTGCCGGTCCAGCCCCAGAGTAAGCTTCCTGTCTGTGAGGTAGGAAATGGCGTCCACCAGGATGAGTCTGTGGAGCCAGTAGCCCAGTCCCTGGCCAAAGAGGACTCTCCTCACCCCATCATAGAGTCCCAAGTCCTGCACCACTGTGGCCTGGTGGCCTTGACTGAAGCCAGGCCCTGGATTATCTCCGCTGCCTGCCCCTGCTCCCTCCTTAGCCCGTGCATGCAGCACAGCCTGGTATGTGGAGTGATTAGAGGAGAATGAGGTCCAGTCCTCCCCAGGTAAGGCCCCTCGATCTGTGCCGGCTTTGGTCAGGTGGAGGAGAGGCGAGCTGGACACCACGCAGCAGTCCCAAAGCGCTTGGTTGGTCCGAAGCACCAGCGGTAGGCCTCGCAGTTTGAGGACAGATGGGGAGTTCTCAGTGGAGCGGTAGAAGCCGATGATGCCAACTCTGTACTCAGTACAATACTGATGCAACAGCTGTCTGTTCCATGTGTCTGCATGTGCATACTTTAACAGGTTCTCGTAAATGATGAGCGAATATCGTCCGCGGCCTTTTTCTGTCAGCGGCGGCAGGTCGCCCTTTCCTGAGGCTATCTCCATGCGGAACTGGAAATGTGCTGACTCCAATATAGCCACAATGTCCTGACCCAGCTGGGAGTACTGGGACTCCACCAGCACCAGCACCACTGGGTCAGTGTGGACGTGTGTGTGCGGTGGGTTCGGAGGGTACGGGTACGGGAGCTGTCGGTACGGGGACATGGAGAGCGGTTGGGAGCAGGCAGGCTCTGCAGATTGTCCAAGTTGCATGGAAGGGGAGGAGTTCGTAAAGAGGAAATAGGCAGAGAGGAGGAGGGAGAGGAGACAGCAGGAGGCCAGTAAGAGCAGGAGCCTACGCAAGTGGCGACGGAACCGCACAGCCACTGTCATCGCGAAGAAGCAGACGTCTTTTTTTTTTTTAGTTTGCTGGAGTTTAAAGAGTGCGTGCAGGAGTTTGGGGGCTTTGAGGAACCCTAGAGATTGTCTATGTGTGTGAGACACGAGCAAAAAAGCCACTCAGGTGTGTGTCATGTCACCATGGCAGGTGAGAAAGGGAGCTGCACCGGATGTCGGAGAGCAAAGGTCTTGATTGAGGATGTGCAGTCGGGGCGCTCTCCCTCCAATCCTCATGGAAGAATCGCACGCACAGATGGAGCGAGTGATGATTAATTTCTGCAGAAAAGAGGACAAGGAGAAAGGAAGAAAGAGTAAATTTGTTGGGCAAGGTTGAATAGTATGCATTAGCTCGATGTGTGCATGCTCGCGGGTGTGTGTGCGCGCCTAGGTTGTGCCACCCTGGAGAGTGTGAGGGCACAGCTGGTAACTACAGAGCTGATTGAAAACAAGTTGCATCCTTAGGGCTTAGCCAACCTCTGGCGCACACACACACACACACACACACACACACAGGCAAAGTGACATCACAGTTAAAAGCATAAACACAACACTGAAGCCAATCCCCACAAATAAACAACAGCTGGTTGTGTGTTAATATGGCAGTGTGGGGAGGTGGATGGGATCTCAACTAATAAGTCCCATAAAGCTCCACAGAGAATTCCTCTAATTGTGCCAAAACTCTGTGCACCTCTGTCCTATTTCTGAACCTAATCATCTGAAATATCACAAAATTAGAGCTGGAATCCTTTTGCCAGGAGCAGTAATCTGGGGGGAGTCCGTGACAGTACAGAGGAAATGAGGAACGAGAGAAAGTGCAAGAATAAGAGAAACGGCGAGAGAGAGAGAGCAGAGAGAGGAACAAAATGCAATGAATTATAGAAAGAGACAAAAAAGACCAGGATTAGCATCTTAATGTATGTGCCGGGAGCCAGGGAGAAGAAAAGATCCCACAGCATCTCTTTCTCTCTCTTTTCTCTCCACCCCCATTATACCCCTCTTCTCTCCTTCTGTCTGTTTGAATATCAGTAGTCTTTCCTCACGTTCTCCATCCTTTCTTCCTCACTCCTTTGCCTTCAGAACACGCGCAAGGAGAAGGTCATAGAGGAGGAACTACAGTCATATTCCCTACATATGATACCAGAAAATCCAAAAGAGGCGGGAAAAGGTTTGTTTCCTGTATAGCTGTGCCAACTCCACGAGGAAAGTTGTATTAGTTGCTTTAATAAAATGTGTGTCATCCAAACTGGCACTTGGATTATAGATGTGGTGCTCTGTGGCATCAAGAGTTTTAACACAAACCAAAACCGCGAAGGAATCTGAGTGAAGGCGTGCAGTCATACTCATCCTTAGTAGTGGTTAATTCAAACTTGTGTTCTGGAATTTTGTAGGAGAATTTGCAACTAAGACAGCTAAGTTTGTCAGGTGATCTAACCTGTTACTATAGGTATGTATTTGTTTCACTGTCAGGAGCCACAGGAGGGCGCTGGAATTGGATTAACACAGATAGTTTACTTAGAAGTTATTATAATAACTCATAGTGGTCTTCTAAGTCATCTGATATGCAAGAATTAAAAAAAACAATACATACAATTCTGATGAATTTTAGGCCTGCATGAAAAATAAAAACTTTTGAATCATTTTAAAATTCAAATTTAAAGCAAAAATGAGAATTTAAGAATTTTTTTCCCCGTGTGCTTTTGTCATAATAATGTTTTTAAAAATTAATTTACGGTCATTTGATTTGTCATAAATATTGAAAGACCCGTACAAAAACATACAATTTCAAATAGATTAAATAAAATAAAATAAAAACTGCAGAAAAAGACAAAAGCAGTGATAAATCACCCGTCTCGTCAATCTCTAGTAAAAAATAAAATAAAAAGAAATGCAACCAGCAGCACAAACATCAGTGGCTGTTAGCCGGCAGACAAATGACAAAACTCCAACTAACAGCAGCCAATTCCACAGAGTTTTTCCATCCCGCTTCCCTCCGCTGAAGTTTATGTCACCGACTCGCCCACTTACCTCTGACCGAGTCCGAGGCGCTGCCGCACGGCGAGAGGCGAGACGGCGGCTCGGCGAGTGCGGTGCTTCTGCTGCTGCTTCGGGTGAGTCCGGGGCTCCGCTCTCGGTGGCGCACCACTCCCGTGTCTTTTGGATGCTGAGGCGTTGTGCCATCTCTCCCCTCTCCTCGCCTCGCCTCTCTCCCTCGCTCTCCCCTCTCCACTAGAGCAGCAGGGGCGGCCAGCCGGAATGATCCGCTCTCCTCCCCCCTTTCATCATTCTTCGCTTTCTCTTACTCTCGTCTCCCCCCGCTGTTTCCTCCCTCCCTCTCTATCTCTTCCCCCCAGTGCGCTCACTTCTTTTTCCCCTTTTGGCTCAGCTTTTTATTTAAGGAGGAGATGAAGCAGCGACAAGATGCGGGAGCACCGATGTCTGGGCTGCCCGTTAACGACTGAGTGCCGCGCGTAAAATGCTCCGGTTTAAGAGCGCCTACACAAGTGGAGGCGATCGAGAGAGAGAGAGAGAGGGAGGGAGGGAGGGAGGGAGGGAGGTAGAGGCGAAAGAAGGGGAGGGGGCTCGGTTTGATTGACACAAACAGCCTTTTTTTTCTCGGGCATCAGCGATCACGGGCCCGGTAAAAGCTCACGGCCCGTTAGTCGGTGTTAGTTGGATGAGGGATGTCACACACCTTTATACGCACTGGTGCAAGTTAATGACGAGCTGTAGTGTTTCTCACTCCCGCTCCTTGCACAAGTTAGTATTAAAGGCGAGAATAAATACGGAAAGGCAGAAACAGTGCAAATTCACATAATCAAGAACTGGATCAGTGGGAATACGCAGACGTTTCTGAGCAAACGGCCACAGTCATACATGTTGGTGTGCATCAGCCCCATTAGGCCTCCTCCTGCAGAATGTCAATCAGCAAACCGCAGCCTGTCAATCACAGTGTTTTTAAACTTGATTAGGTGTTCCCTTTTCACTCCCCACTAGTTCATCAATCTCTCTAACCCATTTGCACTGACACACTCTTACTCACACAAATCTCAGTGGAGCTGGTGGGCCCCTCATTCACATTGTAATGGCCTTACAATGGAGCTTACTCAGTGATTGTGCATGTGCTGTGCATTTGAGAGAGAGGACACAAGTCGGACGCGCGAAGGAAATGTGTCAACTTAAAGAGAGGCACACGATTGTGCTAGCTGAGAAAGCGACTCACGGAGAGGAATCTGGATCTACGTATGACTTTAAACATGTAGGTTCCTTACCAACACACGAAATGCACATTATCAACCCGGAGAAAGGAGGAAAAACATGATTTCACGTCTCTCTCACTTACCCTTTCCCCAAGCTCCTTTCATACATGCACTCCTTTCTATTAATCTAATGTCATCTGAACGTGTCGGCTTCATGTCTGAATGAGTATCTTGGTCACTTATCCATAGAAACCGCAATAAAAATCTTGCTAGTATCATTTATGAAACACTGTCAACAAGGCACAAATGTGAACTGCGTTCAGTTGCACAATATTCCAATGTACTGACTGTCCAATCTATTCAGATATTGCTCTCTCTTTCACCGCTGTAGGTATGTCTGAATGAAGCCATGATGAATATTATTACTCTGCCAAGGAACACGGCGGAGTTATGTGGAAATCGGCATACTTTTGTCCATCTGTCTGTCTGTCTGTTAGCAACATAACTCAATGAATGGATGAAATTTTCAGGGAAGGTCAGAAATGACACAAGGACCAAGTCATTATATTTTGGCAGTGATTCGGCTTATAGTCTGGATCCATGGATTTGTAAAAGATTTCTGTATCATCGTGAGATAGCGGCAAGGCATCACTGTAACTATGACAACAAGTGAACACTACGTCAGCTGCCTGCTGACTATCATATGATTGTGATCCTACTACAAATCCACCGCTGCGGGCTTATGGGGACTTATCTGTCAGAAATGATACGAGGAACAATTGATTAAATTGTGGGGGTGTTTCTGAGTCCCAAAAATTCCCGCTGCCCGCTACATATTTAGATCACGCGATTTGGTATCTGTAGGTAAAGTAATGTTTTATTAAAGATTTCATCGTTGGAAATGATACAATGAATGAGCTTCCCTGGTGGAGTACTGCGTTCTCCGAGTGCTTTTCTAGTTATAAAAGTGGCCTACCCACTTCAAACAGTTCTCGGACTCACCAGAAAATGTCACAGGAGAAAGCTTGTTCTTGCACTGTTTTTCAACGTAGTCTCCTTTAATTTCAATGCACTTGGTCCACCGATGTTCAGGCTTTGCTGTCTCTTTGCAATAAAGGTCACATCCTGAGCCTCTGGATCCTCCTCAGCAGCATGGGTGACCTCATCATCGCTCTAAAATGGCAACTAGATTTTAGTTTGGTAAACAGAAGTGAGATGCTACCAGGTAGGGTGAGTAGGGTTCATGGAGCAATAGTTCAAAGCC
This sequence comes from Amphiprion ocellaris, assembly GCF_022539595.1. NCBI lineage: Eukaryota > Metazoa > Chordata > Actinopteri > Pomacentridae > Amphiprion > Amphiprion ocellaris. The sequence continues at coordinate 17,149,213 of NC_072769.1, read as the reverse complement.
ACATTTGGCTGCTTTTTCCATCCGTACTGTGTGGATGGTTCTGGAGCAAGAGCAGCCCCCTCGAAGCTTTCCTCACCTTTTTTCTTTGATTGCTTCAAACATTACAGCCTTTGTGGGCAGTGATTTAAGACTTTTTGTTATACAATTGCCCCCCAAAATGTAGGTCTCCAGGTGAGGCAGACAACTTTTTGAACTGTCCTCGTTTGTCTGAATGATGCTGTCACTTTGGCAGATTGATGAAGCCAGCAAAGTCATGTCTGAAAAGAACTTGATTTTGAGAAATTTACAGGTGTTTCCTTCCCATTCTTACTCAGAACATCCCTATAACTGGTTCTTACTTAAGGCTCTTTAAAGCATGCACTGCATTCTATTATACTGCATTTTCAGGCTGCATGTTTTCCACAAAAGTCACAACAGCAGTCTAATTAGGTCAAACATTTACATTTCACTTTCAACACGACACAAGTCTGGACGGCATGCAGCTGCATTAACAGATAGGTACGCACAAGACTGCCATGTACTGACTGTCCAATCTTGGTTCTGTTGTGAGTATGTCTGAATGGAACCACGAGATAACATAAAAGTGACCTATGTCTGAATGACAGAATGCCATCAGTTGAACAGATTGATGAAGACGGCAATGTTACATATCCCATGTCTGACAAGGGCTTTAGTGTAATGACTAAGCGGCGGTGGTGAGAAACAGAGCTTGAATGAAATATAACAGCCAAAATATAATGCCCTACAGAATGGAATCCGGAGATAATGAAGGTTTGGATTGGAGTGCGATTGTGTTTGTATGTAAATTAGTGTCAGTGGGTGAAGTGTAATTAGAGAGGCTGTTCACCCATTTCCTCCACATTGCAAGCAGAGAACTACTTCTGCTGTGGTGCTGGTTGGAGACAATAAGCCAGAAATGAGAACTAGACAGCTGCACAGAGGGTACGGTGTAAGCTACAGCGTTTCCATACATGAGTGTGTGTGTTAACCCTAAAGGTAATTACAGAGGCCTTCATGGTAACACACCACAAAAGCGCAACTGCTGAGAAAGCTCCGAACGAAAAGGCACCAACATGCACGAGTGAACACATGCTGCCTCCAACTCACTACGGTGCGCACGAGGATGCAGTCACTCACACAAGCCCATGTGAGAGCACGCACAACAAAGGAATATGTGAAAAGTGTCAGAGCTGCCATGTTCAACTAGCACTCTGACTGTTAAACAGAGGAGAGCCCAGAGATAAATGAGAGAGAGCAAGAGGGAGACAGAGAGCGGGAGGGAGAATGCTTGTTGTCTTCATCAGAGGCTTTTGTTAAGTGAGAGATAAGAGAGGAGGCACGACTGATTCCCTCTCTTCTCTCTCCCCGCTGAGAGCTAAATGGTGGCTCTGCGAGGCTCTCGTCCTGTGTGAGGCCTGAAGAGAGCAAATGGAGCTCAAGTGTAAAAACAGGGAAAGACATAATCATCACAATGCATCACATCATCGCCAGGAGTCAGGACAGCACGCATCCACGCAGCTCAACATTCACGCTATGCCCTGCTAATTAGAAACCCAACAAAACACTGGGCAGATTGCTGCGTGCTTTCGCCGAACACGTACTGGAACCTGTGCCCTGGCACTAATAATGATACTCTCCTCTCTTGGCTGTTTCCACAAAGCACAGGATCTATTGCTCAAACTAGCAGCTCTCGGAGATGTATCAGCTCTTTTTCCTCCCACAGTGTAAACAACAACATGCTCGCTTTGCTAAGGTGTGTTGGCTGCTTGATGCTGTTGCTATTTCAATGATTCCTGCTCCTTCTTCTTCTTCTTCGTGTGTGTGTACGTGCGCGTGATCGAACCACCTACCCGCTCCTGACCCCTCCCCATGCCTGGAAACATTGATAGATAGCTGTTCTCTTAAGAGCTCAAGTGAAAGCTGCCCCCCTCCAACCCCCCTCGTCATCCCCGAGCACATTAGAGGAAATATCTTTTGGCCAATCAATACAGCTCTTACAGATTGATAAGCCAAAGATACACATGTACACGTGCACACACACACACACACACACACACACACACACACACACATTGAGGGGGGGGACAACATTTCTTCTTCCATCTTTGTGTATAGTGTATACAATAACCAGACCTGAATCAATCTTTTACTGGAATTCTGCCAGTTGCAGGATTACCATAGCAACATACACCAGAAAACTATACTCGGCAATGAATAATATCAAATGTTGTTTTTTTTTTCATTTTACAGACCCAGATAAGTTGCTAATTTTAATCTAATCCATCCCACAGTATAACAAGATACTCCGATGGCAGACCTTAATGCAGTGCTTTAATGGAAAGGAGAGTAAAAGCCTCTACAGTTAAAGTAGGGCTTGATGCTACTATATTGCACCATCTCACAATAAAATGCATGCAAAGAGAAAGGATAGGGGGTGCAGCTATGTCTTCTGCACGTTTTCTTCATGCATGCTCACTCTCACAATTTATTGTGACGAAAGTGTTCATCAACTTTCATCAGTCAAGATCATTTAGGCCAGAAGTGCGACCTAATTACAAAACTCTAAACAATCACGGGGGGGGGGGGTTTAAAAAAAAATAACCACGATCACAGCAGGGTGTTTTGGTACGAGCGTGTTTGTCTGTGTGACTCATTGAGAGACAGGATGTGGCTCGCCAATGAGAACATAGTATTTTGACAAAATCAGGAACAATATTGCCTTCACACAAAGAGAAACACACATGAATGCTCACACATACCCGCAAGATCATACTTGACGCCCACACATCTCTGTAAACAACCCAGCACTCCCACACTTTCGACAAGCCACAAAACACCGGCGTGCTTGTTGCTTGTTAGGAGTGACAGAGCACACCTTCATTTCAGATCATATCAACACGTCGTCACAGCACTGATTACAAGTGATGCATCTGACACAGCAAAGAAAGAGCACTGGAAGACTAAATGTTGAAGAAAACAAAGTCCGCTCGTGCTATGTGCAATCAGCATCATATGTTCACGAGAGGATTTAAAAAATAGAAAGTAAGAGTGTGGAGAGAGAGAGCGAAAAGACGGGGGAGGTTGTCAGAAAGCACAACAGTGATCAGATCGCACAGCACTCAGGGAAAGGAGGGGTAAAGTGATCCATCTCTGTCTCTCTCTGACCTTGTTCACTCTCGCCAAAAACCTGACTTACAACCCCAAACTAAATATGATACCTCCTCTTTCTGTCTTCCCATCTTTCCCCCTCTTTCTCTGGTAATAAATCGTGCTGTAATTACCAGGCAGGATCAATAACAGTCACATCACTCCTCTCCTCTGCCCGTCTGCCGCCGTCTGCAACTGACACTAACGTGTTCATCCCTCTCCGTGACCACTGCTATAGATCTGTGAGTGATAGATCGCATCCTGTTTCGTCTGTGTACACACAAACACACCTGCAAAAACACAGGCAAACACACAGACACACACACACACACACACAGGGGGAAACAAACATAAGGTAGACATGGACACTCACAAGTATGAGAGCTGGATGCCACAAGGGGGAGGCCATAGGTCTCAGTTGCTATTGGAGACGTCTCTTCAGCTGAGCAACCAACAAAGAGTTACCTTTCTCTCCCAGAATAGATCAGTCGGCCCCCTGTCTAATGAAATGGAGGACAAGGATGAGAATCACATGGTCAGTCACGGAGTGTGAACTTGGTGAGTTTGTCTTTGACAGAAAGAGAGATACAGAGAGGGTGTGTGTGTGTAGCGTGCATGTGTGTGTGTGTGTGTGTGTGTGTGTGTGTGTGTGTGTGTGTGTGTGTGTGTGTGTGTGTGTGCATATTCATGGGTGCGCTTTCCATGCACAATCATGCGAGTGTAATGATGTTTAATAGGAAATTAAAAATATCCTGGAGAGCAAGTGCAATTTTCACACCCCAAAATTGCTGACTTGTAATATTCAGTCACACCCACACTTCCACGTACGCGTGATGGATGTGTGTGTGTGTGTGAGAGAGAGTATGTGTGTGTCCCTGAGAATATCATATCAGTGTGAGGGAGAAAAGGGATGGATGGACTTACACATCCATTTATCTGCAGCCTTCAGCATAAGCGTTAGAGGAGAATGTGAACAGAAGGTGTTTCAGAAAAGTGTTGTGTTCGTCTCCATTAACAAATGGTAACCAACTCTCTTCAACACGTTATACACTGTAAATAAATGTATTTTTCTCCACATGAGCAAACTCTGTTCACACAAAAATGAAAAAAAATCCCATTTGTAAACAGTCAGATCTGTTTGCTCTTGCTGGACTAATGCTGTAATTCATTTAAGATATTTAATATGTCCATAAACTGCCCACACATTTTGTAACAAAGACGTATAAAGAAAAAATGCCAGCAAAAAGTCAAATATTAAGTTTTAATAGCTAAAAGTGCAAATTTGTGTCAACTCCTGTAACTGACAAAAATGGATGCCAGACAGAATTATGGCTTGTTACAATTTTGTCTGCTGATTTAAAATCTGTCAAACACACCAGGTTTTTCTTTTTTTATCATTCTGACATTTACTTGAAGTTATATGAAGTTGCCCTTAAATATGGTGTTGATTGGACTAGCTGTCTCTATATTGAACATAACAAGAATGCTAAAAGTTCAAAAGTAATTACAGATGACAGACATGTTTCTTAGCAAAACGTTGGTTACTTCAAGAAGAAATGGGATGTTGTTTAAGAACTGCTGCTTTATCTCAGTTTATTCTCTGAGATAAATGTGTTTTAAACCATGACTCTGTTGCCAGATCACTAGTTGTCCTTCCCTGGACAACTTTATGAGCGACTCCATACTGGAAAATCCCCACAAGATCTGAATCCCCTCTCCTCACTTTACAATTGGGCTCTTGTCAAAGTGACTCAGATCTATACATTTGCCCATTTTTATTGCTTCAAACCCATCACACTTCAAGAACTGACTGCGCTCTGGCTGCCTAATGTATCCCCACCCGTTGACAGGTGACAATGCAACAAGATAATCAGTGTATTTCACTTCACCTGTCAGTGGTTTTAATATTATGGCAATGTATAAAATACCTACGTCAGCAGATTAACTGTGGATGGAAATTCTGCTCAGTTAATCAGACAGTCGTGACTTGTCAGGCAGCTCTTGTGGTGGCTCACAGTGCCAGTAAAGTCCGCTAGTAACTGAACCAGCATATTGGAAGCGACACATTTCATACTATACTTGTAGTTTTACGTGCCTGAATCAAGCATAAGCCCAGTAGGTTCACACTTCACTAGCTGAGATATTTTCCAAGTATTGCAAGAACTGATTCAAATATAACACAGGCTTCCTGACAACCCTTTATAACACCTTGGTCAACGTTGTTAGAGATGTGTCACTAAAGGCAAAGGCAACAATGTGTAGAAAGTTACACATTTCAGCTTTAAACAGGGATTCTTATTGGACTCACAAGAGTCACTGAAAGGCATATCCACCAAGCAGATATGGAACTGTAAGCTCACTCAATAAAAGCAGCGTCCATGTACCACAGTTAAAGGCATTTCACTCTGGATTAAAGGGGCACTCAACACACAGATGGCTACAGATTCTTAAGAAATCCGCTGTGCAACTACAGTTTTTTTTTTTTTGCATGTTAATTTAAAATGCAACTCCTGAGTCCCTCAACTTTTTGGAGATGCTGTAGGAAAGGTTCACAATGTTCCAGCTCTGTTTTCAAACAATAATGAAGTGCATATTTAAACAGTGAAACAGGCTTTGTCAGCTGAAATGCTTCCTTTTGTTCATACAGGTCAGTCCCTTACAGTGATGATAGACAAAATCCACTGACCTCATTCTGTGTAAAAATGTGCAGCTTCATTAGTCCGAGTGAATAAAATCAAGCAGATAGCTTCCAGTACAAAATTCCCAACATTCAAATTACAGGGGAGCCAAAGGGGCTTAGCTTCCCTAGAAGAGATGTGAGCTTCCCCAGAGGCTACCAAATGTGAGTTTGAGAAGGTCTTCAGAATCTGAAAAATAATCATTAACATTTCTAATGTCAAAATGAATGATTGATAGAAGAAATACATGCTGTCTAATTAAAAATGATGTCTTGCCATCAGTGAGTTAAATACATGTGCACAGCTCTGTCTGGGTAATGAACCTAACTGATCAGCAAAATATGTAGGGTGTTTTTTCATATATATAATTTATCATGGCTCATGGGCTGCTTTCACATGTTACTGTTCATAGATTTGGTGTCAGATCAGCAATTCCCAATAATCAGCTGGAGCGCATTCAGTTCAACAGCTTCTTTTGTCTCACCAGCACCTTCGTATAGTGATTTCTTTCCACACAGTGATAAAAGAATTAAATAAAAAAGTTCTCTTCCTTAACAACTTTACTACAGTCTCAATTATGTTTTGAAGGAAACCTTATTTTCTCCCGGATTACATTTGACTGCGACATACCGCAAATACATTTCTAATCATCACCGTCCTTTCTGTTGCTTCTTTTCTCAGGCAAATCACACCAAGTACTTTCGTTGATTAAAGCTCACCAAACAGACTGAAAACATACCTTAAGTAAAGTAATGGTCACAGAGAAGAGAAACCCCAATCTCCTGCATTAAAGTTATGTATTTTACGTATTCCACCACAATGCTTCTTCTTCGTGGAAGTAGAAATGTGTCTTGCTTTGTCACAGTGTCATCTTGCCAAGATAGAAGTGATTTCTTTTGAAGCACAACTGAGAATTGCTTAAATTTGTCAGTATGTAATGAGCTATAGTACTCCTTTGCAATTTTTGTGTTAGGGGCAGCAATTACTCTAAAAAGTCTTGAAGTGTAGCTGTTTTCACACATATACTGCAGGCCAAACTTATCTTGTCCAATATGTATCAGAATATACTTGAATACATATTGTCTCATATTAACTGTTAAAATCAGTTGCACTGGATAGGAAACTTTACTCTGTCAGTGCCTGCCTAATGCAAAGTCCTTTTCAAGTGACTTCCTAAACCTAAGAATACAATTCTAAACATGAAGAATGATCTTTTACAGGAGGACATTCATGAAAACATCAAATTGAAGAGATGACAAGATTCATCTTCTTCTGTTACAGAACCATAATGAACATGTTGCGTCATGTCCTGCCTCCTGCACAGTCTACTCAGATGCCACTCCTCGTTGAAATCAAACAGGAGTATTTCCATTAGTGAGAACACATCCTCATGTTATGTAGAATAAGTGTGAAACAGCAACTCTTGGCAATGCCTGGACATGGTCACGTTAAAGGAAAGCTCTTGCTTTCGCCAATAAGAGCAGGAGGCAGGTCATCAGTATTAATTAGCACCCAATTGTTGTTTTAAGACAGATGTGAAAAGAAGGAGGGTTATAGTCTAAGTTGCTGGAGTTGCTGGGATGTTGCTTCCATCACTGAACATCGGATGGAACGCGTAGATCTAGAAATGCAGTTGGTGTTTACTAGCTGGCTAAGCTTTGTGCTAATGTACAACCAGATGGTTCATTTACAAAAGTAGAAGCAGACATCACAGGTTACTCCTACAGCCAAAAAAAAAGTTACATTCAGCTACACTAATCATTCACTGATGCTTTAATATTGAAAAATGCCTTTTAGTTTCTATTGTCTCACATGTGTAACATATGAAAGCATTGAAATGGGAATTGAAAAGAAATGAAAAGAAATGACAAACAGAGGTGAGAAAGACAGATCCTCTGTTTTGCTGAAAATGAAGGCGTACATCTGGACACACCCATGTCTGCACACGCACACACGCACACGCACACACATCAGATGAGACCTGCAGAGAGTGTATGATTAACTGTACTGTCAGAACTGAGAACTCTCTGGGGCGGGGAGGGCAGCACCGGGGGAGGGACGCTACAGAGGAGAGGATGAATTGGAAAGGGATGGAGGAGTATTAGGATGGAGGCTGAGGTCTCTGGGGTCTCTGAAAGGAGGTCTCAAGGGTTTGGGGATGCGAGTTTGAGCCAACTGTTGCTCCTGCAGCACTTGTGTGTTTTATCTTCCTTGAAATCTACTGTACATGCAGAGCAGAATGTGGCACTGCAGTAAGCAATGCAGCTGCTGATTAGGTGAATGATTTTGTGTGTGTGTGGCACCTTATCACAATTCTGCAGCGCAATAGAGTCAGAACGGTCAACTGAATCTGCCTCGTTCTCAACAAATCAGAATGGCAGACGTGTAGCAAAGGACACACACCCATGCTCGCACACATACACACCGCTTCTCTTCTATTTTCTCCCATTCGTCACAGGGCTTGTTGTTCTAACGCCACGGATAGGTCTGCGTTCAGGGTCCCCATGCTGGGTGGCTTTGCTCATAATGACTGGCGTCTCAACATTTCTCACAGAGTGTGAGGAATAGGCTGACAGAGAAAGTGAGAAGCTGACAAGAAAAAAACGGATGAAAACATAATAAGAAAACACAAACTTCCGAAGTTCTAATTGACACAGCTTCTTGTTATCGAAGTGGAAGTCTAATTACTGGGTGTATTTACGTTTACACCGGCTGAGAAATGCTTTAAGTTGCTGAAAATAGTTCAAAGCTCAGAGAGAGAAAGGGGGAGATCATCTTTTGAGACCCTGCAAACCTGCAGCCAGCAGAGTGATTATTTACAGCACCACCCCGCATACAAGCTGTATGAAGTTTGAACATAGCTGTCGATGTTACACAGCCTGTTCATCTCTCAGAGGAAAAACAATGAGACAATGTAATACTTAATTAACACATTGGTTAAAACAATCATTCAGTCTAAAATGTGATAAAGAACAGCCCCAGCTTCTTCAATTTTCCACTTTGTTTTCTTGCTGTGTTTGTCTCTGGTTTTCCTTCTGTTTTCCTTTCTTCCTCCCTGCTGAAGTGTCTTGTCACACAGAACCACCAACTTCCAAAACACTTTGCCCCACTTTAGATCCGGATCACAGTCGTACACGGTTCTCCTCGTTGCTGAATGTTGCTTATGAAAGGGTATTGTTTACCCACTCCAGCTGATATGGCCTTGGAGCTGTAAATCACCAGTTACTACTTAGCTTACTAACACTCCATTCAGTTGCCGGGCACAATAGATCCACAACACATTCATTCACCCACTCTCCCACTCCCGCCCTCCCGCTATTCAACTTTGCTCTCCTCCAGCGTTCCCCCTTCTTTCTCTCTCCTCCCTCCTGCTACGCTAAGCTGTTTTCTCTCCTTCCCCTTCTTTCTTCTGCGTTTCTTCCCCCATCAATTCCGCCACTCTGGGTTCCTGATGTGGTTTTGTCTGTTGTAGGGGCCAACAGTTTCCCATGCACCTGCTCAGTCGTAGATATGTCAGAATGCACACACAGGCATGCACGTGCACGCACATGCACGCTTGGAGTTGGTTAATTTATTCTCTACAAGTTTTGTCTGCTCAGCTTATGAGTGAATTTTTCAGCCAGGAGTTTCCATGTGTTACAAGTGTCAGTGTGTGCCATTGTTGTGTTTGCATAAAGAAACTCCCCACCGCACACACACCGAGAGATCCAAACTGCACCACAGAGAGAAACATCCCTTCTGATTGGTCTTGACAATTCAACAATCTTTTCTTATTGGCTGTGGCACTCCCAGAGTATGCAGTTTCACTCCCTATCTGTTGGGTGTTAAGGCAGTGATAACGGCACACAAACTCACACACACCTGCACATAAACCTGCATGCAAACAACACCAGCATTGACTGCCAGGTGCAATCACCTCAAAGTACGCCGGCTGTCCACGCAGGAGGTAAGAGCAAGGAAGGGGGAGAGAGAAAAGAAAGAAGGAGAGAGATAGAGAAAGAGATGCCAAGCAGTGATTTATGACCTGAAAAGACAGATTAACTCCACTGGCTGCCTAACTGGCCCTGAAACAAGCTGAATTACAGCCTAGACTAGGAAGAGAGGAGAGGTAGAGGAATGGAGGAAGAATGAAACTGAAAGGTCAGTGGTATGGCAGGACTGAGAAAGAATAGACGACAAGAAGAAAGAGCAGATTGGTATGAAGGAACTCAAAAGTGAAAAGGTCAGAGGTAAAGAGGAAAAGATAAATTGAAGACAGCAGGGGTAAATAGAGATTGAGAGGGGTGGGTATTGTCCAAAAAGAGACTCTGGCAGATGTGGATGCTGCATTTGGCCCTAAAGTTTGTGTGATCTGACGAATCCGAGCTGATTCCATCTCCTTAGCATGTGCAGAGAAGCAGGGTCAACTCCATCTCACCTGCTTCGTGGCATGAGGTCAAAGACCAACATGTGATGCGTAAGCAAACAACACAAATCATCTGAAACTAAAAGCCCCCCCCCCCGATTCAGCCCTGACCAAACCCCGCTGTGAGCTGCACTGAAGCAATTTTCTGTTCAGAGGAGAGAGGAAAGCACCAAACAGACTTGTTCTGAGTCATATTAGGTTGGAGGACTAAGCTTTGCTTTAGCTCTCTGTGCGAAAGAAATGAAATCATGAAAAGAGGCAGGCTGGAGTTTTCTTTGACAGGACAGAACTACAATGTCTCTGCTAGATAATGTGAGTAGCTACTGCTACCAAACATCTAGAACAAAATGTTTTGTGAAGATGTAGATGATTTTCTTTTTGTTTGTACCACTTCCTGTCATGATGTCTTTGACTAGTCCTCATTGCTCTATAATGCTGGAAAGTTGAAAGGAGCCGACGTGAAAGACGGAAAGGAGATTCTGCCAAAGCTTGGCGGGAAGGCAAAGTAAGATAGAGGCGAAAAGGACAAGAGGAAAATATAAAAGTGAGTGGACAAGGTGCTCAAAGCTCTTAATTGCATGCCAGCAAATTCATTAGACATCTTAGCAAATGTTCACAACATAATCAGGGACTGTCCTTGCAGGACTGACACACAACCACATAATTTAATCAAACCAACACAGGCCAGCAGTGGATGTCACGCTCTCTTAATCACTCAGATTGTTTACAGTGACCATGTGTGGACACTCAAGCCTCTCCTGACACAACAGCAAATGCATTTCAAAGGAAATTTAATTGTGACTAGTTGACATTTACTTAATACAAATGTTATGTTTTACGTTAAATGTTCAATAATAATGTATTTTCATCATTTCATCATCTGGTGTGGTATTCACAAAGGATTTTTCATCTGGAGTCCTTCTAAATGACACTAAGAGTGGAAAGTTTCCACTTAAGATCTATTCACAAGGCTGCTGAGAGCAATCAAGGAACAAAGACATCTCCTGAACTAAGAGAAAAGGCGGGGTTGACCCTGTCCCGATGGAAATCATTTGTCATGAATAAACCTATTATACCTACAGTGATTGGGTGGCAGGCTGAGCTCTGTGTCAGGGAATTAGATAGATAGATAGATAGATAGATAGATAGATAGATAGATAGATAGATAGATAGATAGATAGACACACAGACACACAGACACACAGACAGATAGATAGTGGAAGTCATTCATTTGGTTGGTACCTCACATGTAATTCTGCCGTTCTGCTGAAGCAACCAGGCAATCACGTTAAGGATTAAGAAAAGCATGGGCTTAAACTCTACAACTAGTAATCCTGTCATATGCGGGAAATTCAATTAAACGGAAGGAAGGAAATGGGAGAGTAGCTTGTTTGTAGTGGAAAGGACCACATTCCATGTTATCTGTATGACACTCTTGCTGGGCTGAATAATATCTCCTATAATACACTGATGAATTACACTGGCAAGATTGTTGAGTTACCTTTCCTTGTGTCATTTTCATGGCAGAAAAGTCTTGTAGAGACTAATTAAAGTTTGTACAAACTGCAAATGTCCCGCTTGGATGAGGGGGATTCCATGTTTGATTAAAGAACACTGTCAAAATCATGATACCAAATTAAATACACTTGGGTATGGGGGGTAAAATTTACCTTCTTGGTATTTTTCCGCTTCCTCTCTTAGCTCAACCATTTGTTTAGTAGCCTAAACAAATGATAGTGATAAGGTCATAAATAGAAGCAGCTGCCTTTCACAAAGCATTCAATAAGAGCTGCTGACAAATGAAGTAGCTGTTCACCAGTTGCCCTAGATCCTGTTAATGTCTCTCAAGTTTATTAACTTACTGTTTTTATGGTTATACTGTGCCGTATTTTTGCATACAGGCACAAATACACACCCTGTGACACGTCTTGTTTCATTAAGCGTGAATATGTTTATGTGAGTCTGTGTGTGAGTTATGCGACTGGTCGCTAATTGCAGACAAATCGCTTTGCCGCACACAATCATTCCTGTTTTTTTGATGTTTAATTTCACCAGTTGATTACCGGCGGAGTTTAGCGCCGCCATTCCTCTTCCTCCGCCACAGGGACGACTCATCCGTCTTCTTACACCCTCTCTGTTGTGCATACATAATGAGATCGCTCGGACGAACAGAGGGATGGATTTCATAAATCATGCTCTTGTTTGTAACAGCTTTTCTCTCTCTTTCCCTTTCAATTAAAGTAGCAGAGCCCATTCTAAATGTTGAGTGCCTAGAGACATACAGTCCAAGTGAATTATTTCCTGTATAGTTTTTTGATTTGAGACAATTTTGCTGCCCCTCTCCCCAATATCCTCCTCACTACACCTACCAAATGACACTTCAAAACATTGGCTGGGCTTCTGTATTCCTTTATGCCTGTTGACTTTCCAGTTATAAGTGCCATAAAGAGAGAGAAGTATAGACACGGCACAAGGACAGCACTGGGCCAGGGATGGGGCTATAACATTGTTTATATCTGCGCACATACCATAGTCAAAATTCCTGTGTTGTTAAATAGAACCCAGTGGGCTTTTACTGTGTATTGGTTATGATATTGTGCATCTGCTAGCTGAACAGAAACTCACATTTATGCTACAAGCACATACACAAAAATGTTCTTGTCGCTGACAATGGCAACTGTCTTGCACAAATATATTCATACACACACGCACACACCGGCACACACACACACTCAAATGCTATGCACATAAATGAAAAATGCAAGCGAAGCTTAGCATTCGTGTAATACAGTTTTTATTACTCACTGCTCTCTGTGATCGGAAAATAAATCTGGCAACTAAATTGATTTATTTGTTTGTATCACTTGCTCTGTTGTTCACCCCCTCCTTGTTGCAGATTGGATTCTCGTGTAAGCCCAAGAGATACACATTTTTACAACCCAATTTAAAGTCATGTTCGGAAAAATGGCGGGGGGTGTGAGATGTGTCTGAGTGTTATCGTGTTTTATTTAGGCCCAATTTTGCTTTCTAATATACTGTCTTTGCACTTCACCCTCTGTGACCTCTTTAAAAGAGCCGTCCTGGGTTAAGGAAGGAGCCAGTTCTCTGGGGGTGTTAGCATCCCTCCTTCACAGCCCTTCTGCTTACAGGTTCAGTCTCATCAGCTAAATAAATAGCACCTTTCACTGTTTCTATTCAACGTACCCCCAGGCCACATGGCTTCAGTTATACAGTGTGTTTGTGCACGTGTGTGCAGCAGTCGGTGGTGCAGCAGGAAATACAGAGAATGGGTGGCTGCGTTTGTGTGCAAGCATCCACCTTTCCTCTTATGTTCCAAATGATGTGGTAAGCTCGCCCTTGGCATTGAGGAAATTGGTGTTCGATCCCTCGCTAGGCTGGTGTGCCTTCAGGCTAGCTATTAGCCATGTGCTAAGGTAAAAACAATGCAAATACAGGCCCTGGGTCAAGCAGAGGATCATTAACAGGCACTCAGGCTCTTCAATTATACAACAGGTGATGCATGGCAGCACTGAGGGGATGCTTACACCAATTGTTCCTCAATAAAACTCCAGTGACACACTCACTTACCAAGCAAGGGGTCAAGGGAAGTGCACTCCAATGAGAATGTTTTGAGAGGTGGAACTGACTCTGCAGGCTATATTATTATAAGCCTGAAAAGTGTAATATAAAGTGTATGATGTGTTGGTCTCATTTGAGAAGTATTGATAAGATTTGGGCAGATTATTATTTCAAGAGGTTTCAGAAAAAGATCAGGGACCTATCCAGAGCTCGTACAGACTTAAATATACAGTGCTGCTTGAGATAGAGTCTATGGGATATACTTTCAAAATGATTTTCTGAGAGGACACATGTCACTTGTGGGTAGGAGAAATAAAGCTACACTGAGCTTTAACTCCAGGGCAACTATCCATCAAGACTAAGGTAGGTATTGACCACCTTCTTCTACTTGAACTAGAGGCCTGTAGGCTTTCTTTCTTTCTTTCTTTTTCTTTCTTTCCCACTTTCTTTCTTTCTTTCTTTCTTTCTTTCTTTCCCACTTTCTTTCCCACTTTCTTTCTTTCCCTGGGATTTTCCAACCCCCTCCCACTCCACGCACAAGAAAGTGCCTGGGATAAATAAGTGCATGCGTAGTGTCGATGCTGGTGACCATTGATGTTAATTCATCCAGACTGTGTGCACTGTGAACACTAATAGACTCTGGCTGTGAGTGTGTTTCTGCATGTACTGTAATCTCAGTGTGCCACTGTGGCTCTCAGTGAATATCTGAGTGCACTGTATAGATTAACATACCGCCACAAGCCTATTTTATCAAGCCTACTGTGGTCCGGGTTTGTGTCTACACGTGTATGAATGCAAAATTGTATGTGTGTTAGGCGTGTGTATTTGCGCATGTGCGCTGTAGATCTGGTTGTTCCAGTGATTCTCTTTTTGCTGACAGGAATGAACACGTTGTTGGGCTGGGAGTGCGGTGAGCCGAGACCGGAGAGGAGGAGAGTGGAAGAGAAGGAGAGGAAGAACGACAGGAGAGGGGAAGCACATCGGACACCACCTATTTATCACCCTGACTCCTTCCGTCCACTGCCAAGGAGAGAGAGAAGAGGGAGAGACGCAGCAGATGAAGACAGCAACGCTAGAGCAATAGAAACAGAAAAGCATGTGGAATTGGATCTTTATCTTAACTTTAAGGCCTGTCTTTATGCTTGTATTGTTCACCATGGTTCATGCTTCCTGCATAACCCTCCAGCCCCCCTCCCTTAGGCCCTCACCCCCAGCTGATTTGGTACAGCAGCAGTGCATGAATAGAATAGGAGGAGTGGTGGGGGCAGTGTGGGTGGGGTGGTGGTCAGGGGCTCCCCACAGAGAAAGCTACTGTTACCAAGGAGAGAGTGAAAGAATGTGCAATTCAAAAGAATAACAACAACAACAACAAAAAAATCATCCAGGGTAACAAACTATCAAGAGAAAGAGTTTCACCTCAAATAAAACCTTGATGATAAACTGGTCGATATCCAGCAAAATGTTGCCATCTTCAGCAACAAAATGATATATTTAACTTCCATATCCAAACTCACTCTCCACGCCATTTTCGTGTGTAAGTGTGCGTATGCGTGCCGCAGGGCAAACACAATAAAGGTTTTTTATGCCCACAAACCAATTTAGGCCCTGAAATGAGATCTAAAGTACCGTCTCACCACGCTCTCATAATTAATTGAAAAGAACTAAAATAATGATATCTGGGGAGTGATATTGATAGCCATGGTTTATTTCTGACAGCTGGCTCATACGGAGCCCTGAAACACTTTTTATTATTAAACCAGAAAGAACAAAAGATTTAAATTCTCCATGGCTGCTCAGCATGCCTTGACTTTTTTTTTTTTTTTTTTTTTGCTGGAATATATTTGCTGCCATTGTCAGTGTATGGATAATGAGAGACAGAGAGGGGAGAAAACACAGCGGAATGAACAACAAGGTGATAAGAGGGCAATATCATCTGATTTCTAAGCTTTTGGTATGAAATCATCACCTGCTGCTGTACTTGTTGTTTAATTGTTTAGAAAGAGAGACAGCATTTTTTTTATATGAACATTTGCACTAAGGCAAAGGTCCCTACCACCAGTTGGGTGATAAATTGCATGGCTAAGAAGAAGGGACACCTGTCAGCCACCCCATACCTAGACCAACACTACAAAAGAGGAGACGTACACATGTGCGCTCACACACACATACACACACACAGACACTTATACATATATAAATTGGGTACACAGAGCTCACATCACACAACATAACACTGGATTGATTGAAGGAAGCCGTCACCTTGAACTGCCAATTCTTTCATCTGGAACATGTACTGAGCTGTCAGGGTGCAAATGAAGTGTGTGTCCCCTGCAGTCTGTGTGTGTCTGTGTGCAGCGGCATGCCTTGGTATGTATTTGCGTGAGTGGGCCTTGCGTGTATTTGTGTGTGAAAGCTTTTCTCTGAGCTAGTCAGAAGTTGTGACAAGTAGAAAAAGAGAACCACAGAAACTCAGTGGTGTTTGGCGGCGGCCTGTTAATCATGTGATTTGCTTTGTGTCGTGTGCACACACACACACACACACACACACACACACACACACACACACACACACACACACACACACACACACACACACACACAGAAAACACAGTACCATGCATGCATCTATTAAAATACTGCCATAGTACTTAAACTCAATTAACTATTCTGATCATGTTGGTGCTGTCACTGTAACCGAAAGTGGAAAAATCTGACATAATAACAAAGTAATAAGTAATTGCATTTGCTTTAATATTAAAACTGTTGTTTATTGTTTATAGGATCGCCATCTGCCCCCACTGCTACTCATTCTGGAGTCCATTAAAAGTTGATTAAAAGTAGAGAGGCTGAGTAGAGTTGAGTAAAGGAGAGCATAGAGCAGAATATAGCACAGAGCAAGAGAGAACAGCACAGCAGAAGAGAACATAGTCGACTTCAAAAGAGTTGAGTAAACCAGAGGATGTTCGGCACTTTCAGTTGTAACCATCGACAACACACGCGAGCAAAATAGTCACTGTCATAGTCATCATCACTCTTATAAGCAGAGGCATTGATTTGGTAAAAGGTACTTAAACTGTACGCTGACAAGAAGCAACGCCTGAGCTGAAGCACTGTTCTCTGTGGAGACGGAGAATTGTGCAGAACTGAATACATCTTCCCTAAAGCTTGAAGCAAGAGACACAAAAATGCACAAAGCGAGACTCTCTCTGAAAGCACCTGAGAGTTGTGGATACATTTTCTGGTTCAAAGCTTTGACATGACTCTGAAATAAAGCCCATTTGAGTGTGAAGACTCCACACAAAAAAAGACTCCACAAATGCAGCATTTAGATAATGTGTTTTTATCCCCCACCAATTTCCCTTTGTGACTTACTGAGCTCAAGCACTCGCAATGAATTTTCATCAGAATCACTCCGTTGCCTAAGATAACAAAAATTAGAAAGAGCTTTTGGTTGAACATACTTGAGTGCCACTCAGACAAATATTGTCATCACAATTATGGTGTTTCATGTGGATATAGCAGAAACGGCACCAGTTTTGATGTGTGCTGATGGTATAATTACTTGGAAGGAAAGTGATTTGATTCTCCACTATTTGAGAGTTCGCAGGGGATTATAGCCAGTGAACTACACTATAAACTAATTAACTCCTCAAACTGGCTTTTTGAGGTGTGGCAATGTATACCATTAAAATTTGTGCTTTTTCACAGAAAAAAAAACTTAACAAATCTTTCAGTATGCTGGCAGATTTATTATTTTCTCACCTCTTGTCTTGGTTTAAAACACCAAGAAATCATTTTCCACAGAAAAAAAGGTTAAAGTTAAATCAAGTTAAAACTCTTGTGTGTTGTCACAGCCTGATAACATGAAAGGGCTTTACCTATTGTGTATTATTAAATATGAATTGGGGCTTTGAACATAAATCCAAGAATGTGATTTGTAATTCCTCATCAGTAAAAATACACACCCACATCTTTTGATGTTTATTGCTTATAATCAGTAATTCCATTTCCTGTTGACTCTGCAAGAGTTTACTGTATATATCACAGATTTGCATCATATTTCTATACATGTTGGTTGTTTCGACTGCTTCTGTGACTCTGAGTATATGAGTATGGTGTCTTTTCATAGGTGCAGTTTTCCAGACAGGAGATGAAATACTACATAAACTGCTTGACCCAGCAGCACGTCATCAGGTAAATTTGCTGAACAAAATTTCATCCAGCGTTGGGCTAAGGCTATGAAAACCATTTGCTGTATAAAGACATCCTGCAGTTGTGATTTGCTGTTCCCAAGCCTCGTGCTTAAACTCTGCTGGAATTGCTCAGTTAATCATGAGCGTTGGCCAGAAGTAGCGGGCACTTTCCCATATTTCCTGTGTTCTATTTGAATATGGAATTTTAGATCACAAAAAGTGGCATTCAGCAGACCCTTGGTTGGACAAAGTCACTGAGTTATGCAGAAAAACCCCTGCAAACCCTTTATTATAACCATTATCCCTAAATAGGAAATGCAGAGTTTTACATGTTCCAAAATGTTCAGCATAGATTAAATACTGAAAGCTGCATAATAATGGTAAAATGTTGCTGAATTATGCATATAGATGTGGAGTATTTCACGTTTGCTGGTTGTTGCAAAAAGCCAGAGGTTTGAAGAAATCTACAGGATGACATATTTTTTTCAATCCCTTCAAGATCCTATATTATTTATGATCTCAACATAATTATATGAAATATCTCCCCAGAATTCAACAGCTCAGCTTATGATGCATGACAGACAATTTACATTCATTTACATACTGTGCAGGAATCCCATTGGATTTCTTATTAAACATTTCCACATGGTCCATTCCGTTTTATCCTGCAAATCCATGCTGCAGGATTACTATGGGTGAGGGCCTGAAAATAATGAATTTGAAACTATTTAAGCCCATTTAAAGGAAACACCAAAGGCAAAAACAAAAGTCACACACTTTTCATTACAGTATGTTAGTACCTACTGCATATATGCACCATCATTATATTGCTTCCTCATAATTAGATTAATGAATTTTAAGAAAAAAACAGTAAGTCATGCATGTCTACAATTGGACATTCATAGCTTAAAATGATCCTCTATTGCTTTGACCAGCAGCACACAGTCACTACATAATCTTTTCAAATGTAAGTCCTGCATTCTGTGCAAGTATAAACAATTTAAATGAAAATCCCCTTGTGATATTTATTGCATTTCTTGTAAAAACTGGGTTTCAAAAATGTTAAAGGTCTACATATTCAATCCTTGCCTTATCTGTGGAGTGTTTTGAGAAAAATGCTTTCATTAACTATTTTTCAGACTTGAGACTCGTTGGCCCTGATGTACTTTCGGCGACAAACATGTTAATAAAACATAATTTGATGTAGTGTCTACCTTGCACCCCCTATGGATTTATATCACATAAGCGCTGTTTGCTGCACCTGAGGGTAACAGAAGTGTGGAAACTGTAGGTGAGAACAGTTAAGAGCAGATAATTAAAAAAATAAATACTAAAAGATCTGCAGCACAAGATTTTTGTCCTCACAACATGAGTAATACAAGTGCATGCACAGTTCTAATTTATTTCCAAAATCCAAAATTAGCCGCGCCTGGTGTCTTATATTCTATTAAAAGGCAGAGACGTGGTGATTATGCTGCCCAGAAATGGCAGAATCTGTGATCTAGAGTGTGGAAAACTAGAAATCATATCCGACTTCAAATGCCACAGAAGGAAGACTGACTGAAGGCGCAACAGAAGGATCCAGCACGGGCCACTTGTGATTTTCTACAATATCTTGGACATCCTGGCATACAATGTGTTGGTTATCTGGATGGCACTCAGTCCAGATTGGATGAGAGGGAAGCTGCATAAGCGATGACTCTTTTTTGAGGAGCTGGGCAAGGCTTTGGTGAGTCCTCAAATCCAGAGGAGAGAACATATTCCAAGGGCCTCAGCCTGTGCTGGCACCGAGAAGAGGATTCAGAAGGAGGATGCTGAAGTCCCATCTGCCCAACCGCCAGAACTGCCAACTCCAGTACCTGAAGTGAGCGTGCGTGATGTTATTGCATGTATGCATACGTGTGTTTCTCGCCTTTGTTGGCCTGCTGTAACCATATGTGTGCGTGAATGTTATTGAACCTGCTGTTTTCACCATTTCAGGCAACAAGAAGACACACTGTGAGCTGTGCGAACCCACGAAGGACAGAAAGACGGAGCATAGATGCAGCAAGTGCAACATATAAATACAACAACCACGCTCAAATGAATCAATGAAGTTGCTGAACTTCACAAAATCTGCTCGACATAAAGTTCATCTATTGCACAATGTCTTTATGGTAACTATAGTTGTTACTAATGGTTCGATTATTGTGATCTAGCAGGGGTTAATAGCAAATACTGATCACAAATGCCCTCTATATTGCTTGTAACTGGGATAAAGTTGATATCTGTTCAATAGTTATGAATTCTTACGTCATGAAATAATGTTTTAGGTCCACAGGGACTACAAATAATGGTTGAGAACCAAAATCACAAATGCCACTCAAGGAATAATGGCATTATGAGCAGGATCTGGCTAATAAAGCGTCCTCTGACTGACAGATGGCTGTGTGATGGGCATCATCTTGCCACCACTGAGAAAACAATTAAACGAAATGTGTTGGAAGAAGAAGCACGAAACCGCAAATTATAAGGCATCACAAATAAGGCTATTGGCGACATTTAGCTTACTTAGGGTCACATGATGTACCCTTAGTCAAAGTATAAGGAGTGTGTAGCCCATCTTAACCCTGTTGTAGACTTTTTCACTCACTGTTTTAATTCATTCCACACTCACATTGCATTTAATAATTCCTTTTGCATGTTTTGTTCCTCCTTCTGAAAGTAACCGACCCAGAATAGGTCAGAACTGAACAATTGCTGACTTCACAATCTGCATCCAATGTCACAACCCATTGTCAATGTGTGAACCAACTGCACCTCGCTTCTATTTTATTTTTCAAAAATTTGGATTTTTTCAAACCTTAACCATACCTTAAATCATAGTTGCCATACACAGATACTGTAGAAAGCAAACCCTTTAAAATGTTGGCATCAGATGTAAAAGTATGATCTAAACTATGTATAGAAGCAGGGAAGTGGATCTCAGTATATATCCAGAGGTAACATTTCTCTCTGGGCCCTACTGAAAAACTGGTCCAAAGAGCTACACTCAAATGCAGAGTGATAGATCATATAGAAGGGGAGAAACATAATGTCACTTAAAAATAGGGACAACACAGTGCATTTTCAGACACTCTCTCTGGGAAAACATTGAGCACCTAGTTATTCACTTGAAAAGCAACAGAAATAGTAGTCATGGGCAGAGTATGCCTCAACATTCTCTTCATTTCAGACGGTGTGAAAGACGGCAAAAGTTAAAAGTAGAACAGAAGTGATACAACAAACACAAAGTGGTGTCACTAGCTACTGAATTATTAAGTTGCTCAGTCTACAGGTCATTTAGAGTTTTCAAGCTTTGCATTTAGTCAGGTGGGAACAACATATACAGCTCTGTGAAAAAGTATTTGTAGTCCTGATGTCTTCTATTTTTGCATATTTCTCACACTTAAATGTTCCAGATCATCAAACTAATGCTTACACGTATTTAATATCCGACAGCGGTAATCCACAAAACACATAATACAGTTTATAAAAGATGTTTGTTGAATATTTATTGAAAACCTATATCACCCCTGTGAAAAAGAAATTGCCACCCTAAACTTAATAACTGATTGGTCCCTTGGTAGCAACAACTGCAGTGAGATGTTTGTTACAGCTTGTGATCAATCTTTTTCATCACCATAGAGGGATTTTGGCCCACTCTTCTCTGCAGAACAGTTATAATTCTGCCACATTAGATGGTTTTTGAGCATGAACTGCCCTATTACAGTCTTGCCACAGCCTCTCAATTGGATTGAAGTCCAGACTTTGACTTTGCCACTCCAAAACCTGGATTTTTGTTCTTTTTGAGCCATTCAGATTCATACTTGCTTGTGTGCTTTGGGTCAATATCATGCTGCATAACCCTTCTGTGCTTGAGATTTAGATCATGAACTGATGTTTGGACATTCTCCAGGAGAATTTTCTGATAGAGAGCAGAATTCATGGATCCATCAGTTATGACAACTCATCCAGGTTGTGTGGAAGCAAAGAAGCCCGAAACCATCACACTGCCACCACCATGTTTCACTGTTGGTATCATGTTCTTCATGTGGAATGCAGTATTAATTTCACACCAGATGTAATGGGACCCATGGCTTCCGAAAAGTTCCACCTTTGACTAATCAGTCCACATTTCAGGATGTTATCCCAAAAGTCTTGGGGCTCATCCAGCTCAGACAAGCTTGTCTTCTAGGTCAGGAGTGGTTTGATCCTTGCGACTCTCCCATGGAAGCCATTTTTTGCCTAGCGTCTTTCTTATTGTGGAATCATGTACACTGACCTGAGTGAGGCCTGCACATCTTTTGTTGTCTGTCTTGTTTGGCCTCCTGGATGAGATATCGGCGTGCTCTTGGAGAACTTTTAGTAGGCTGGCCACTCCTGGGAAGGTTCACCACTGTTCCAGGTTTTTTCCATTTGTGGATAATGTCTCTCGCTGTGGTTCTCTGGAGCCCAAGACCCTTAGCAATGGCTTTGTAACCCCTTCCAGACTGATAAATGTCCATGACTTTGTTTAGCATCTGTACTTAAATGTTTTTAGAACGTGGCATCATGTGGTGATTTTTGAGACACTGTCTTTGTCTAATATTAAAATTAGTTTGATGATGTGAAACATTTCTGGGTGACAAATATGCAAAAATAGGAGGTATCTGTAGGAGGGCAAGTATTTTTTCAGAGTACTGCAGATTTCTTGCTGTATCTGTTAAGTAATTTCAGACAATCCATGTTTGTGTTTTCCTCCATCACTCCTTCTCTTATCCTTTGGCTAGCAGTCAGGCCCAACAGATTGATACACCAAGTGGATATAGGAGGACTGTATGACTTATGCAGCATCATATGATGCTCCAGACCCATGTTTCAGCACACCATGGTAAAAATAGCCTTCTATGGGGAAACCAGACATAGGAACACTCAAAAAAACATGCTGGGAGATAGCCAGTATAAAAGGCACAGTGTTCACGCACTTTATCAAAGCAATATTGTCGTGCTTTCGGTTCTACGTGACCTTCATCTGGTGTGTCTTGATGCAAGTAAAAGCCTTACAATTTGATTAAAAATGTGCTTAGACAAAGTGTGCAGAAGCCATTTGCCTTTTAAAGTTCGACATAGCTGAATTTTGATAAAGTGTCATGGTTTGTCAGTTCTCATTGTGGTGTAGTTTTTTTCAACCTGATTCCATTTAGATCTCCAAAAACCTAAATATAATTATCATAAAGCCGAGGGCAAAAAGGAGAAAGAAGAAAAAAAAAAGCACTACCAGGGAGCATGCACTGCCAAAAAAAAAAAAAAAAAAAAACAAGCCACAATGCTTGGTACATTATGGAATAGCTTTGAGGCAAGTTTGTGTGAGGCTACGATAAATGTTAATAGCCATGTTAACATAGAGCAGGTTATCAGCTTGTCATTATTAAACAGCTGTGAATGGCATTTTTCTAACTGGATAAACACAGCAATTAGAAAAGAAAATGATATGCAAATAAAGTAACTGGGGTTTTTATTTGACCATACCGTTACCGACATCTGTCTTCTCTCTCGCATTTGTCGATGTGGGTGTTTGCCACGATGCTCCCTCTTCCTCCTCTGCTTCCTCTTGCAGTCTCTCACGCTGTTTCTTTCTCACTGTTTACCTCCTGATCCGATCCCTCCATCTCCCCTGTGAGGCAAACTCTGTTTCGAATTTAAAATAGTTGAATCATTAGCCGTTGTTATATATAATAATATTACACTGGTTGCTCTCAGACCTTTTGACCTATAGGAAAAAAGAAGCCAGGGGCAAATTGGAACTGAACAAAACATTAGTTTTATATGTCTGTTGTCTTGGTAACAGAGGAGGAAAAAGAAGTCAGTGCAGAGTAACATCAGTTTCACCAGGGAATGGCACTTTGTAAACAGTGTATTTTGGGAAGGGTTCATTACAACTGCGCACCGGTGCACATGTGCACTATGTGCTAAAGAGGGGGAAAAAAAACAGAAAGTTATACTGTATCTACAAATATGAGGTGACTTCCATTTGCAATCTTATGAATTTTGAAGGGAACTTTTCTTATCAAACACCCTCCCCTCCCAGTTTCCCTCCCTCCCTTCACCACCAGCGTATCTCTCCTCCCTCCCCAGTGTATCTCTCTCTCTCTTCTTGTCTATCTATTTCATGTCATGAGAAGTTTCTCGATTTTCACTTTGTCTTGACCCATTTTAAAGAGATAAGTGTTGAGTTGGCAAGATAAAAATGGCTTATGCATATGCAAGAACAAATGCCTGTGTATGGTTGTGTATTTGTGGATGTGTTAATGTGTGTGTGTGCGTGCGTGCGTGCGTGCGTGCGTGCGTGTGTGTACGGTGCAATGAAGAGACAGATATTCTTATCACAGGAAGTTGAATTATCTTGATTAATAATTCAGGTGATAACATCCACAGTTATTTTTTTCTCTCCTCTCGTTGGCGCTGCGCATCCCTTTTCATTCACTGTTTTATCTCATCATTTTTATGCTTTCTTTTGTTGTTGTTTTTAGAAAATACCTTTAGAAAATAGTAACAAAGCGACTACTGCTCTGAGAATTGCAGCTCATCTTAACCGAGTTTTTAACTCAAGATGTATCCTAAGCAGTGCTATCTTCCTTCCACTAATATTCATAGTAAAACAAACTGTGGAAACTCTGGGGAAGCACTTGTTCAGCTAGAAAAAGTGGACACAACAGTAGTTTTAGCTAATTTGACAAAGTTTCTGCACGTGTCTCGAAATGGTCCCAGCAAAGTGTTTAAGCATATCGGCACTGGTATCTGCAGTTATGAGGGGAATAAAGGACCTTGCCTTCTCATGAATATTATATGAGCAAATGGCTGATAGACAGGATCAATATGACAGCAGTGTTGAATGACTGTAATGTCTAATAATGATTGCTGATCTTGGCTGAGCATTTCATAAAGAAAAGAAATGAATTGCCTGAAATTTAGAGAAAGAAACAGATAAAATCTCATACATTCATTTATATTCACAAAGACAAATTGCTCCCTGGAGTGAAGTGCAGTGTGCCGTTTGCAGTTATTATATGTCATTCTGGAGGAAAAAAAAAGATTTCAGTTGTTTCCTTTTATGATAAAAACTTGTTTTTGTGAGATTGGGGAATAAATAATCATGATGTTATATTAGCCATTGGCACATGAAGTTTTTTTAAATTCTTTTTTTTTTTTTTTTTTTTTTTTACATTTATTTTATTAATATTTTTTGGCCATGAAGTGAGTTGAGGTATGAAGTACGTGCCGGAAAAAAAATCCAAGCATGAAGTTCTCTTTCAAAGCTGGCATGAAGCCTCTAATTTTCTATTTATGGGAGTTAGAGAGAGCAGCGTTTTCCTCTTTTCCCTCTATGTCTACCCTCCAACCCTTCCCAAGTGTCATGTTGTCATGCCAACATCTTTCTAAACCAGGAGACAGGAAATGGTTGCACCCCAACAGCACTTCCACACACTCACAAACACACACTAACACACACATGCAGACACGTACACACCTGCACACTCTGATCGAGAGGAAGGAAACACTCTCCCACAGACACGAATTCTCACATGTACACACAAATGAGTGTAATGCAGCCAACATAGATATTCAATTAACTATTTATGAATAAACACATGTTTGAAATGCAACATCACACAAAAACAAACAATGTCTTTCGGGGCTTTGGAGATTCATTCCAGACTTTGAAATCAACTGCAGGTTTCTTAACATAAAGTCATTTTTGCTTCTTGTTTCTCTGTAGCAACTCCAAGAACTGATGAGGAGATGTGGTCAAAAGTTTCTGGAACACATAATTTGAAAATTGCTTTAATCCTGTAATGCAGAACTTTTGTCTCCCCCTTCTGGCATTGAGAGTAATTACACTGTTGATGTGTGTTCATGATACCGTAAATAGATTTTCTATAATGCAATTCTTCGTCTGAATGCAGAGCGGCTTTTTTTAAATCTGGAGCATCAGAAGCTCTACTTGGATCTGGGTTTTCTACCACAGGCTCCGCCATACTTCTTGTTGCTGTAGCCTATTTTGTCTCTGTCGCTATGGTAGCAGCTCTGGCAATCCTCATCTGCAGTTTTACCTGGCATTGATTCACGTAATCAGCATATTGTGAACTTCATGTATTTCATTTAAATGTCAATGTCACGCAGTCAAACTTTATGTTTTTCGTCCCTCATATCTTTTATATCTCAAAGTTAAGGTACTGTCAGCATGTTTTACATCATTTTAAGATTCAACTTTAGCACTTAAATTCAGTATTTAATGGGGCAAATAATAAGTCTTCTCATATCTAAAATGTTTGATGAATGAATAATGCAGCTATTACCTATTCTACTGTTTTATTCTTCTGTATCTTGGATACACACATATATGTGTGTGTGTGTGTGTAGGTGTGTGTGTGTGTGTGTGTGTGTGTGTCTCAGTAGCTGCATTTACTAAAAGCACAATTATTGATTTGTTGCCAGTTAAAACAAGTCAGCATGACAGTTAATAGGAGTTCAGACTTTGTAATCTCTACCATATTTGTTTGTATTGTTTGTTTGTTCTCTATCTGAGATCCTACTGTCCCCACCCCAACCTCACCTGCTATCCACTTCATTCCCACTTTCACCCCAACTGGTCAAGGCAGATGGTCGCCTTCTTTGAACCTGGTTCTGTCGAAGCTTTTCTTTCCCTCCCCAGAAAAGGGGTTTTAATTTTTGGGTCCCTTCTCACCATCAGTAACTGTTTGCTTATAGGGAATCCAAAAGCAACTTTGAATTGTTGGGTTTTTAGTTATTTGTTTAAAATTTGTAAGGTCTTTACTATGTAAAGTGAAAGGACATATGACACATATTGTGAATTGGCGCTATATAAAAAAATAGGATTAAAAATGTAACCATATTTGCGAGTTGGTCTGGTATTGCTCTTGTGAATGACCCACTTGAAAGTCCCCATAATGTAGCCAGAATGGATAAATAATGAACAATAATGGATATTAGTGGTAACAAAATGGCTGAAGATAAGCTATATGGCAATGGCTTTTGTATAATAAGTAAGAGAACAAAGTTTCATTGATCTTAATCTTGGGAAATGGACTATGTTTAATTATCAGGAGCCATTTGGCATCTAGTGTCTTGTTCAAGAACATTTCAACATAAGAACAAAGAATTGAAGCATCAACCCAGCAATGACTGGCTGATCAGCTGTATATACTAACTTCATATAGATACCCTCCCATCTGAGACACCACACCACACTTCACACTCTTCACACATTTCATGCTACAGAAGCTTGAAGGTCCTTTATGAGGGCTTGCCTTGGATTTGAATCAGCAACCTTTTGCACACAAAGTGTGAATCATACCTCAAAACAACAAGCCACACTGATAATGTGCCAGACAATCAGTTGGAACCTGAAGCAATAATCCACATGAAAAACCGCTTTGCTTTAAAGCAGTGCAGGCCTGGTTGTGTGTTGTTGAAAGCACCAGTGAGAGAATGAAATACAATCCAGGACGTTCAGATGGAATAACATATTAATGCATTTAAAAGCACTGCAGATGCCAAAACACTGCATTAGAGGTCTGTAAAACTTGCAGATACAACTCTGGAAAATGATCATAGCAGGAGCAATCACAAGGCAAACAGCACAACCACAGCTTTCCCATTACAAATTAATCCACTAGGAATGCACACTTAATGTATTATCCTGTTCAGAATGTTAACAGATGGCATCGCATTTCAGTAAACACAAAAGTTGCTCCCCAAATGTGACAACTCAATAGATTCAACAACTCAACATAACAAATTATAAGTAGCATAAGTAGAACTAAGTCAGAGAACCTTAAGAATCTTGCAGAATCTTGGATGCAGCTTCAAATTTGACATGAAGCTTGATAGTGTGACTGATGTCTATGTGAGAAGGATATGAGGCAAGGTGCAGTGAAATGCAACGCTTGTGTAACATGAGGACAGAGACGAGGGAAGTTAGCCTTCAATGGCAGATCAAGGTTGTGCTGAAAAAAACCCTAGTAGACTTTATTCGATATAGGAAGTGGGAATGTGATATTGTTGTGACTTGTGAGAGGAACAAGAAAGACACAAGAGCAGAGCAAAGTGAAGTGGACAGATCCTTGTCATGTGCTGAAACTGGAGGCACAACAGTAGTAGAACTTGATGATCCGACATGGCAGAATTTTGTAGTTTGTACAAAAAGCTTTGAAGATAAGAGTAAAAGCTGTGTGTAATCATAAATCCCCTGTCTTCCACAAAGTTCTGTCTGGTTATTGAGAAGAGGGAGGAATTGGACAGGGGGAATCGGGTGTACTTTGGACATTGAATGATGGACATAGTTTCTTTTGAAATAATCCACATAACTGTCATTTATCAGCTATTAGCATTTACTTCTTAACAACTTTGCATTCAGTCATTGTCAGTACATCTGTTCGTCTAACAACATAATGAAAATAAAGGTGTGTTTTATAGCCAAATGCCGCTTTGTGCTTCAAGTTTTAATATTCAGTGGAGATTAGTGTGATGCAACAAGGCGCCATTTTGAAGTAATGCTATTGTAGACAGCAGGGTGTATCAATATTAATAACAGTCACTGTCTGAAGGTGGCGCACATTACAGTTGCAGCTCTCGGTGATCTAAGCTTCTCCCTCCACATTCGTCTCCTGCAGAAAGGCGGCTAGCAATGATTGAGCTGCTTTTACAGTAACTGAAAATGTCCCCAGTGGGAGAGTCCTGCCAAACTTGAAGATGTGGGTTCATGTTCGGTGTGATTAAGCAAATAAGATGGTTAGCGCTTAAAGAGGTATGATTTGGGGTATGCACTGAGAATTGCCTTAACCATTAGCTCTGATTTTCTCAGTTCCACTTAGCCTCCACCTACTCTTAATCCTAAATTTCTTGGCTTTAGCAGTTGCCAAGATGGCAGCCAAAAGTAATCCCAAAGCCAGGCGTCTGGTTTGAAAACTGCCTCCGGAATTCGATGTGTCCTGTGGTACGCTTTTGTTTTCCTGTGCAACATTGTGTTTCTTCTGAATGGAACTGTTTTTGTTCCACACAGAAATGAAGGATTCCTATTAGAGCTACAAGGAAATAAAGTGTGCATTCACACTAGTGTGCTGTTTTCCCCTTAACTCTTATATCCAGATGTGATTTTTTTTCAAATTGTCAATACAAATTTGCAATAAACACACTACAAACAATGATAGCAATTTCCCATGTGTGAGTGTGTGTGTCTGAAAGAGATTGTAAGAGTCAGTTTATAGGCAGTACTGTAGTAAAATGCTCAGGCTCTTCATCTTTCATGACTTAAAGTGTATCAGGCTGAGATCCATTTGGTAACTTCCCAATAGTTGACTCATCACAAATGCACCACTCTGTCTCTCTCTCTCTCTCTCTCTCTCACACACACACACACACACACACACACACACACACACACACACACACACACACACACACACACACACATTATCATGAATCAGCTGATGGTTAAAAGCAAAAGTATATTTATGACTGTATACACATCATTCCAAAACTCATTATTCTAAGACCTGTCTTGGCAGGTTTAATATAAGGCCGTGCAGTGTGTGTGTGTGTGTGTGTGTGTGTGTGTGTGTGTGTGTGTGTGTGTGTGTGTGCGTGTGTGCGTGTGTGCGTATGTGTGTGTGTGACTGGGTCCTGCAGTAGTGTGGAGTTTGTGGACTGATGGAGGCCTGATTGATTTGATAAAAATGAAAGCCATTGATTCTGTCATGAATTTACAGCACCTCATTTACATAATTCAGAAAGCTGAGTTGCATCTTAGTACAGACATTAATGGAAACAGTACACCCTGCAGTGCTCCCCCAGCACACACGCGCACACACACACACACACACACACACACACACACACACTAATATCAAGCCAACTGTCAAAATGCTCTCCATGAAACAAATGCTTACCAAGCAGTCGTGCTTGCAAACATAAACAAATCATTTGGTGGTCATTTGAAACATGTTCAGCACGACTAGCATGATTTTAGCTGCTTGGTTGGTAAAGCTATAGGAATAATGTCAACCATTGCTTTTAAAGTCCCTCTGGAAACTCTGAATGGCATCAGCAGCAACAACAAAAAATCTGGCATTTATAGTTGTATTTAAATAAATAAAGCTGTGGTGAACTATGTAAAGGAAAGAGTGTGAAGTGGAGTTTTCCAAGCCTTTAGTTGGAGTCAAGACTCAGAATTTACCAAGATGAGTATGATGCAATTTCAAGTACCAGAAAATACCCACTTTACAAAAGTAGTGACAATTTACTCACACCATGCAATAAAGCTGCGTAGTTGTTACCATGGCAGTGAGTCAGGCTTCAAGTGTGGGAGTTTATCTCATTGTCCCACCTGGTGTCACTTAGCTTACATATCAGTATGACCCAAACTGGTCATACAGAAAACAAAATGATGCTCAAATGAAGGAGTGTAACTCGTTTTCAAGTGTTTAACCAACACACTAAACTTCATCTGACATATTGTGGAATCAGTTAGAGGCCAGTATCTGTTTACTTTGGTGCTGCTCATGCTGACTTATCACACTGGCCTCACAGAGGTTATTTCTGATCACATATTTGCCTCATCACTATCGTCGCCGCCTGATTAATTTCCCCATGTGGTCAATGCACATGCTGGTGATATAACCAACCCTATTGATTATAGTGTGGTTATGGTCCTCAAAGGGGTGACATTTGGCAGTGGGATGCTGTCCTGTTTGGTGGTGATAGTGTAACAGCCGTGGAACAAGACCAGTTCCCGCTCTGCCAAAAGAAGCACCCTGTCGCTGGCAAATGAGCTTTATTGGTCAGCAAGTGGGTCCCAGATTTGCAGCTGCATGCAAAAGAGCATGAATGATAAATACTATCAAACCTGCCATCACCTCCTTCAAACTGATTTTTAAGGCATTTATTTTGGATTTTTTTTTTTAATATTTTTGAAATGTATGATGTTTTCTTTAGGTTTAATGTGATTTATACTTTTTAATTTGAAAAAAAAAGAAAGAAAGGAACTATTTCAGATACCATATGGCAGCCGTGTCTCCCAAAAATGACATTCCTATAGAATTTAATTGCATTTCCAAAAATGTTCTGACGCAAAATGTTGTCTCCTGGATTTTGTATGTAACTTAGCATATCTTTACTAATCATTTTATTGCCTGACTGATGCTTTTCTTTCTTTATATGTGGCTGGGATTATCAGCTGGTAGCCCAAAAACTGGAAGTGAACCTTCAAACATGTTATACAAGTGTTGTATTTTAGCCCAAACTTGCCATTTTCCTAAGCCAAAGAGTGATATTTTCCTATATCTAACTTCAGTAGTAGTTTCTGTAGATTTGGCGCCCACATCTAACTGCTGACTAAAGAGTGAAAGTAAACAACAATGAAAAGATGACCTAAGAAGAAGAATTATGGTCCCACACAGGACATGAACCTCGGTCTCCAGTGTAAACCTCCTGTTGCTGAGTTATGCCTCCATCCTTCCACTCCTACAATCCTTGAGCAAACTTTGTGGCTCTTTAAAACTGAAAACCATTCCTACTACATCACAGTCTTGCTCGTCAGTGAGAAAATGTGTTAGTTTCAAAATTAAATTATGTTTCCTTCAATATGTAAATGCAATTAAATTGTAAAGGAGTGTCATTTTGAGAAGGTAGGGCAACAAATCATTAAAACTCTGAAAAAAATTAGTGTTCAGATTTTTATAAAACTTAATAAATGTGTTTAAAGCTGGTCAAGACATGTTCTTATATATGGTCAGAACTTTGACATTCATCAGCTGTATGTCAGTTATAAAAACCACATAGGAGGATGCTGTTGTTGATAAACACCTAAGCATTCAGCATTATTATAACGTGGGTAAATGCGACAAATCATTTATTATTATATATACTGCTACACAAAATCTAGGGCTGGAAATGAAGTCCTACCCAACATGCTAATTACAATGTGACATTAAAAGACGAGCGTGAATCCAAACACAGACGCACAAGCTCCAGTCAAACAAACATCCTGACGTTATTCGGGAAAGTATTAAATAAAACACATTTACCGTTAGGTGTCAGGTCATGATAGAGAGCATAAAAGAAAAAGATATAAAACGTGAAAGTGGTAGTTAGAGCTCACCCACTCAGTTACCACCCAGTCGTCTGCAGACAGCTGAGGGAGAGAGGGAGGGAGATAGGGGGAGAGAATGAGTGACACATGAATGAGTGATGCTGTGAAGCCCTCTGTGTTGCTTTAATTGGATTTGAATGGCCTGTCATTGTGTGGAAAAATACTGTCGAGAGAAGGGACTGTTGCACATGCGTGTGCATACAGATACACAAACACATACGCATACAATCGCACACTTGGTAAAATCCCTGAACGAAATGTGTAATTTCAAAGGATTCGTATGAACCCTGAACAGGTGTTAATGCAACTCATTCACTGGAAATCAATGCACCCTTATGTCCTGTTTTGTGTAGCAAAAGATTTGAAAAAGGCTTGTGTTGCAAAGAAATGATTCAAAAGTAGACGTGGCTTTGGTCCAATTGTAATAACTCTTAAAGTTGACATACAGAATAAAAGTTACAAACAAAACTTTGAGTTATAGAAAAAGATGCTTTCCGCCTAACAGCCTTAATAATTCGATATAAGCGAAAGCTATAATCTCTTTAGGACTTTGTCTATAATGAGTCTGTTCCTTTCTACGTGAATCGAGTAATCACACATCACAAGCCTTTCATTTTATGAATCACATCTACTTTCAAGCAGTAGCAGTAACTCTGAGGCGTCTGTCCATCATTTCAGCCTGAGCTGTGATGCATTGGCATTAATGTCATCTGATTTGCACTGCCTATTCAAATGGTATTTTTGAGTTCCGCACACCTGGCATAGCAAATAGGAGGGAAGGCTTCGAAATAAAAACACAATGAGTGGCATGTAAATTAGGTATGGCATGGCAATGTGTTCTATTTTTATTTCTTTGTGTTCAGTCATGGCCGTAAAACTGCCCCTAAAGACCACAGAGTCACATTGGAACTTATCACCAGTTACAGAATGGAGCCAAATACAGTGAACAAAGAACAATTTTAGAACTCATTTAAACAGAGAATAAAAGAACAACTCAGCTTTTCATCTAGGTTGTTTCTGAGTTTTTTTTACTGCACATTGGTAGAAGTTACAGTTTACAGTTAATTTGATCCAAATCCAATGAAAGTCAGTAAATAGTAGGAACCCAATACTATTTTCTTAGATAATACAACTTCAAGTACATTAAAGTTAATAAAATCAATCCAGTGTATAAGCTTGACCAGTGAAAAGCTCTGAAAATGCATTCAGAAAAAAAATATTGTATTTCTGCTTCCAAGGTGTTCCTTAATGTTTTTAGTTGGTGAAGAACCTTGTTGTACATTTTGGTATGGCGCCTTCTGAACTGTAGTGTTGAGAGAGTTGGGTGCACCGTGGCTCCACATACTATGTTCTCCACCACAGCAAATTACCCTCTCTGTAATCTTTTTGGCTTTGTTGTTGAGTCCAGAAAACTTCTCTCTCCCTTCAAAAGCCCACTTCAGTGTGTATTGCTTCAGTGCTGCCTTTGCCTGAGTTACCCGAGTGAACCCGCTGTGCTTCCTTGAATATTTGCTTTTTAAGTTCTGGATTGAATTGGTAGCATTGAATGGTAGATCCCTTGCTACCACATTGTAAAATATTTACATTGCTGATACTATAAGTGGCTGTTGGATTGTTTTCGTTTTCCAATTTAAAATATTTTCGCACTGCAGACATATTAACCGCGTCCTGGAGGGAGGTTAAGAATTAATGATTAACAGTTTAATTGTAACTTATACTTTCACCCAGTTAAAAATGTATAAACCATAGGGCAGAAAAATGTATTGTACACTAGCGGTATTAGCAGGTACTCCACCAGGAGGAAACCGTTAGGCTTGTTTTATGCTTGCCGCGTCCACGAGGTCTGTGCGGCTCCGTGTGGACAAATTACATCATATTAGCAGCCACGCCCCCTCGAGTGGCCCTTCTCACTCGGAAACTTTCTGCGTCGTGCACCTCCACACTTTTCTAACTACGTGGATGGAGACACGTGGAAAAACATGGCAGAGGACCACAACCTATTCCTAGCTGAAGTCTAGAAATACGGGCAGTTATACAGTTCATCACACGGAGATCACCGTGACAACCGGGTTATGAACAATCCATGGTGTGAAATTAAAACTAACTGCTGAAATGCAACTATTTGGTAAAATGCAATATTGTAAGTGGTGTAAACAATGGCAAACTTCTTCTACTCTGGTTTAGCGCTAGAGTAGACCAGGTAGATGTGTGTTTGCGAGTTTGGGAGCAGGCGCCGCACAACGCACGCAGCATAAAGTCACACACGTTCTTTCACACAGATTTCAGTTACTCAAATACTCAACTAAATGTATCAGAGTAAATGTAACTCGTTACTACCCACCTCTGCTTTGTGATAGCTTACACAAACAACGGATCAGTTTTAGGTTTGTGCTCAAAAAGGACAATAAGAAACAGTCTTTATGTTCAGATTGGGACATCCTAGTAGCGATGTATGAGTATAGTCTATATGCATTCATTTGGAGCTATTGCGATTGAAACCCTGTTGAAACTAATTTCACAAATACAAATGCCCAAAACACCTTTTAGAAAAGAGAAAATTAAAACAAGTTCGTACATAGATAACAGTGAGACAGAAGATCCTATGTGATAGCACTGTTTAGACTGAACATCAACTGACAACGTATTTGTGTCTTAGAATTTCATATCTGACTCTTCTTCCACTTGGCGCCATGTCGAACAGCAGTGTCACTTGTATTGTTTTGAAGCAGTTATTATCTTAACATCTGTTAACACAGAAAATCACTCTAAATAATTAGCCTCTATGAAGAATTCTCATGCTGGCTTGAAGAAATAGCATGATAATGCGAACACAGACGTTTAGTTGGTTATAATATGAGGCTTAAAAAGGTCAATTGTTCAGTCCTACTCTTATAAATCTAAAATATATAAATTGTATAAAAGATATTTCTCTATTTTATAAAATTAGATATATTTATTAATGGCACCTGCTCCATCTTTTTATGCATTAAAACTCCCTGTCAAGCAGCACATTCAAAGGGCAGTATAGGACTGTTAGACTGTGCAGAAGGCTAAAGACACATCAAAATAGTCAACTGACTTAGTTAACTGCTGCAAATGTCAGAAGTTCAGTAGCAGCCTGCCAAGACAGCTAAGCTTTAAGCCTTTAAAGTTAACTAAATTTTATTCATGAAACTAGAAAAGTAATCAGAACTGTAGAATTACAAATGATGGGTTGTAGAGCACTCATTCAGTGCTTAAAGATCAATAGTACTACCTAAAAGTTTCTATTTGGCCCATTGGCATTGTGGAACACTGGAACTTTCTTTGAAAAGGAGAGAAGAAGCAGAAAAACCTGAGCTCACACAGATCTTCAAAGCAGACAAGCACTGAGTGAGCACCTATGTGTACAGTCGAAACTATAATAATAAATGTGCTTGAGTTAAAATAGATTCTATCCTGCATATTACATTGTAATTTGTGAGAACTTCTTAACAAAAGAGAATCTATACTTTCCTGTGCTCAATGTTACCGCATGTTGCAACGACATGGATTAAGGACAGGAAAATGCAGTACAGCATGGTGTTTTCGCCATAATGGCCTTCAGTGTGAGCAGTTTTCATCATGCTTGCTTGTTTTGCACAATTATGAGTTAAGTAATATGATTGCCTGAGAGGTTTTCTACTTTAGCCATTTCTCTTGCCAATACGATGTACAGAATGGGCTTTTATACCACTAAAAATTGCATGTGCATTTGGGTGCTTGCTTCTTGTTTGTGAAGTTCAATTTGGACATATTGCCCTTGTTGCTGCAATTTCAATATATGACAACATGCATGAGTTCTGAGTCTGATGTCTAGAGAAACAGTCACTCAGCAAAAGATGGAATGTGTTGATGATATAAAGTTTGACAGTTAAACAAATTCAATGATAGAAATTATCGTGTGTAAGCATCAGGGTACTGTGTACATTTACAACTGTAAAACTGAACACCCAGCTGGCGTGACTTTGCATGAAAATGGGCAACCAATGTCAGTGTTTTGAGTGTGAGTGAGGGAAAGAAAGAAAGAAAGAAAGAAAGAAAGAAAGAAAGAAAGAAAGAAAGAAAGAAAGAAAGAAAGAAAGAAAGAAAGAAAGAAAGAAAGAAAAAGGCAGTTTACATAAAAGCAAAAAGCTGGTAGCTCGATTATCCCTCATTCAAAAGACATATCTCCATGGCATCTGAGACAAAAAGACCCACACAGAGCATCTTTAAAACAGACTGAGTGAGCAGCAGAGGGAGAAAGAAAGAAACAGCAGGAGAAAAAAATGAATCATAGAATATAGGAAGAGCAGAAGTGATCCAGAAAGGCAGGGAGGCAGACACTGATAGAGATAGAGATGATCTATACAGCAGGCTATAACAGGATAAGAGTGAGGGATCAAAGGAGAGAGAGAAAGGTAGTGTGGGAGAATTAAAGGAATGAGGTAGTATTGTCTTGCAGGATGAAGTCATTTTCTCCAGACACAATGTTCCTGTTGCTGTTAAGCATCATGGGAAATAGCTGACAGAGTAATGGATCACCACTTGCAAGAAAAATATTACACGTGCATTCACACATGTGCACTCTTTACACACACACACACACACATACACGTGAGACAAAAAGTAGAGAGAGTAAGAGCGCAATTTTCAAAAAGAAAAAAAAAATCACACGTTCAGTTCCCATCCCCACAGGCTCTTATCTTGCAGCTTCTCTGCCTCTCTAACTGTGTGCATCAGTCTCCATTCACAGGAAGGTTTGTGAGTAATCAGGTTGCACTTACGAGGTAAATTACCTCTAATGATTCCAGCCTGGATTTCATATTCAAACATCTGTTGAATTGGATGGATAAGCCAGAGCACTAAATACAGTAACATACACACGAGTGCTCAGGAGGTACGTGTGAACGCGCAAACACAAACTCTCAAAGTTATTGTGATTAAAGTTGTGCACTAGTCGCTGCCTGTCTACCTAAAGGAATGCACCCTGCCAGCATCTCTGAGCCGAGCTGATGGCGCTTCAGAGCAGTTTAAATGTCTGTGTCAGACCCCTGAGGTGCACCCCGAGGTGTACCAGTCAGCACAGACTTCTATCCTCCTGCACCGTGATTCCTGCCACAGCATACCTCATGTAAGTTGTCTTAGAGGAGGGGATAATGTGCGTCCTGGCACCCTGGGTGTGTAGTTAAGTGGCTCCACAGCAAGCTTTGAGTCTCAGCCTTGGTTTCCTTAATGAATTTATATGTTCTTATTGTGTTTGTATTGGTCTCCCTCTCAGCATCCCGAAATCATGTGAGTTGAAGATGCAAATTTGCCCTTCAGTCTGAATTTGTTTGTCTGTTTATGCATTAGCCTGCAGAGCACAAGCAACCTGTCCAAGGTGTTTCGTTGACTTCCCCAGGTTCAGCTCAAACACCCCCGTGACCCTGAAAATAAGCAAGCGGCCATAGAAAATAAAGTAATTCGGCCTTGTTGTTGTACTGCACTGCCTCAATAAACTGCTCTGGGTTATTATTGTTTCTGTTCACTCTGCGCTGCTCAAATATTTCTGACTTGCATTCATGCACACGGCCTACACACAACATACCGTAACTCTATAAACATCGGCGTATGCTTCGGGCCATATTGTATGTTTGTACATTTAAATCTAATCTTCCATCCTCTATGTGTTTTTCCTGGTAAATAGCTTTGTGCCATTTTGTCTCCAATCTGATTGCTAGTAGTATTATCATTTCATGGGAAGGAGGGGGCAACAGAGGTTAGCAGGCACAACACATCCAATTAGATTTTATAGTTTTGGCTACTGCTGCTTTGATTGTTTGCAATATTGTGTGTTTGTACATAAATCCAAGCTTCTTTCCTCTGCCTGTTTTTCAAGGTGACTAGCTTGGTGCACATTTGCATTTGTGTGGTAACTTGAAAAACGTTCAAGATTATTAATGCTGTGCATTTTTAATGAAGTTTTACTTTCAATTTCCCTCTATAATCTAATGTAATATACTTTTGAGTTTTTCCAGTAGAAGGAATAGACTTAAAAACGCTGTATGATATATGAACTCAGGATTTACATATATTAGTCATTAATCCATGTTAATATGCACAACTTAAATCATTTTCTTTAAGCATCACAGTACTAATACATAAACTTAAAAAATATTTTACATTACACGATGCACGTAGTTTTATAGGTTTCAATCATATAAACGCTTTCTGCTCAACACCAATGAGCGTAATTGACACTCATTGTTAACTTGTACAGTTGTTTGTTGTTGCACATTGGAGCATCCTCGAAAAGACAGCAGTGTTGCCAACTTAGCAAGTGTGACACTGGATTTGGTGACTTTTGCAGCTTTATTTTGCGAACAAGTCTAATGATAAACATCTTGAATTTCTGGCAGATATCTTCCTTGAGGAGAGAAGTTGCTAATGCAGTTCGGTGAATCCACAATCCTCCTCTCACCATGGCTGTGGGCTGACAGCTGCGTTCGCTGAGTGGGAGCGAGAGCAACTACAAACACTCGACCACATAACAGCCAGACAGAAACTGGTAACTGACTGCATAGTATCTGTGGCTGGAAAATGGAACTGCAGACTTGTGCTGGTCACTCAGCATGAATTACCAGCAGGTGGCTAAAGTAGGGACATTTTAACTAGTATTTTTTAGCAGCTGCCATATTTCAATCTCAGTCGTTTTGCAATTTTATTATAGTTGACATTATAATGATCATTTTCAATGACATAATGCAGTTTTTTTAAAATTAGTAATATTAAAAATTTAATATCACACATCTTTAACTCTACTTTCACTATGTATCACCATGTTCACAGCGAGTCACACCTGAGCAGCTTCTAAGAAAATCTAATGGTACCAGTGATGTATGTTTTCGAGACTCAGCTGTTACATGTTGACCTGCAAACACATTACTACAATCTCTAAATGCACTCATGTTTATTCAGTTATTTGATGCATTCTTAATACATTTTTTATTAGAAATATTTTATTCATATCATTTTTTCAACAGCAGCAGAAACCCAACATCCCCATGGGGATCTTTATGGCTTCATCTAATGTCCAAATGAATGAATCTAATACAACATTTTATGGATTTTTGAGCCATCCATACATTCCCACCATATTAGCCATTCAGCAGGTAATGACCTGTTTTTTTCCGCAGCACCTGCTGACAAAGTAAAATTGTTTTATCGGCATTCTGCAAATTATGGCGCTTTCTGGTGCGGAGACGACGAAAAAACAAACAGTTTGGTACCTCTCATGCACACAGATACACAAACAGATGGACGGACTGATGGCAGACAATCAGGCGGATGGACTTTCTGATAAATTAACAACAAGATTGATAACTGGAGAGAAAGACAGAGAAACGGGCAGATAGGGAGGGCACAGGGACTGGCATGCATATGCGTGGACAGACAGATGGACAGACAGTTTGAACAGACAGACAGAATGACAGATGGTGCTTCTATTAGGAAAAGCAGGCTTTGATGAGATGGACAAACAGACATTCAGACTGGCAGAAAGACATACCAACAGACAGAAACTCTACTGGGATGCATTAAATGGGCAGACAGAAAAGGAAAAAAACCCAAACAGGCTTGACATTCTGATGTAGAAATGGTGCTGGTCTGCCCGGGGCCAGGTGAAGAGAGGACGTTGTATCTCTGAAGACCATCGACATGAGGAAGGACTTCACTTTAAAGCGTGTATGCAGATGTGTGTGTTTGCCCGCACACCAGTGTGTGTGTGTGTGTGTGTGTCTAATACTGCTGTGGCCATTACCAAGGTACGAGATAAAAGTAGTGAACATGCTGCCAAAACAAGGTGCTAAAAGACTGAAAATACAAATGGCAAAGGACTTGCACACACACACACACACACACACACACACATCTGCATTTGAACACAACATGCACTTAAACGCACTGGCGAGCACAGACACACACATATGCTCACACACACAGGGCAGAAGGACAACAGGGACATCTGTTCCACAGTTTTATCTCCTCTCCAGCAGAATGTTCTAAAGGCATACAGTGATGTATGAAGAGCGCAACAACTAACCTTCTTGTAAAAAATAATCCTGAACTCTAAAAAGGCCACCCTTGGCTCCCAAAAGCCTCCTGTGAATGACAAATTTTCTTCATTGTGTTAATCAAAGCCACGCATGAGTACGGTATTAAACAGTTAAGGTAAGCAATAAAAGAGGCAATAAGGAGGTGGAATGTATTTTCTGCTCAGCACAAACTTTTATTTTTTGACCTTGCTAAATTTTGAAGCTTATAGTTTTGAGGCCTGTTCCTATTAAGCAAAGGCATAAACATCCATTTGAAGGCTTAATAGGGAGTTGTGGAACTACTGCTTTAGAGGTGCGTGTGTATGTGTGCGTGCATGTGTGCGTGCGTGTGTGTGTGTGTGTGTGTGTGTGTGTGTGTGTGTGTGTGTGTGTGTGTGTGTGTGTGTGTGCGCGCATGTACTGTATGTGTGCACCAAGTCCCCCACAGGCCCTTAAGTGGTGTGTATTTATAGAGTGTGTCTCTCTGAAGCCCAGAGGCTGGTTATATGAGCCCCTTCTAATGGCTAGAAGGAGAGGAAACATCCACAGTCATGTTCCCACAAAACAGACATCCATGCATGCACGTATACGAGCATACACACACATACATGGGCATTTGATAAGGCAGTTAGAAGTGCTGTTGTTCTGTCCTCTCTTGGATAAACTTGGGCCTCTGAGGATGCAACACTGACCTTTTTACATTAATAAAAAGCATGCAAACTGGATAGGTCTATAATCGGGGGAAAAAATGTATCTGCAGCACACTGCAGTCCTGATAAGATAGTGAATTTAATTTAATCTTATAATTTAATCTTCTACATTCATCCTGTGAAGTCAGTGGTGGAGTGTAAGTGGCTTTGGTTAGCAGGAAGGCAGGGATCTAGGCTTGCTTCAGACCAAATACAAAGTCCTGTGTGCACCACTTTGCTTCATCCCTCTTGTTGTGTTCTGCAGCTTGCAGAGATAGGTGTTGCTGGTCCCTCTTGTCCTTCAGCTGCACCGGGGTTACATACAGTAAATGAAGAAAGAGAAGAGCCATATGGCATTGTTTGGATCTGCACGCAGGCCAGCCAGAATATGTGCATGTGTTTGTGCGTGTGTGAGTGTTTGATCTGTACGCGGGCCAGGCAGCGCTGAAACAGCAGCAATTTAACTGATGCTCCCACCATATGGTTAGAGTGATAGCATTAGAGAACCTGCACTGAACCTGAAAAAGAGACAGAGGGAGGAAGAGGGGGTAGGGTGGACCAGAGCTGGAGGCCAGGATTTGTAGAGCAGCCCCATTACGCTACACTGGTATGCAAATCACGTAGACACGCATAGAAACACGAGTGTGTGCAAACAAACATATAAGCTTCATAATGTCCCTACAAGTGTGCCGGCACGTAAATGCAAATGAATGTGTGTGATCATCACACTGACCAAAATGTGCTTGCGGGGAAACACTCACAGGCTTGTGCAAAGGTGTGTGTGTGTGTGTGTGTGTGTGTGTGCAGGTACGTACACACGGATGCTTAAACAAAAGTGCAGACTTATCCTGTGTGTTTCAGCAGTCTGGGTGATTTATGCCTTGAATACTGCAGTGTTTTAGGTGGGATCTCAGGGAATTCACAGCCATATGTCCCAATTTTCCTCCCTCTCTCTCTCTCTCTCTATACACACACAATGTCACTTTATATACATACTCACACACACAAACTGTATCACACTCGTGTACACACACACACACACACACACACACACACACACACACACACACACGCTATTTTCAGCTTAAAGGGCAAGGGCAAAAGAAGAGTGTGTGCAGGTTTGAGAGTGTGAGGTAGGGGGGATAAGAGCTGTAAGGCAGACAGTCAAAATTTTTCTGCTCCAGTTAGAGGGAAATTCTTGGCTACTGCTTTGGGAGTCAATGGACAAGTAGGATGAAAGGACAAAAGAGGACAACCTGGATGATGGTTTAATGGTGTTAAACTGGCGCAGTGGGCTGATAATGGCAGATGATACAGCATGACATGTTGGGTGTGGCAGGCTTTTTTATAAGCATGACAAACAGCAGCAGAGTTTTGACAAACAGAGGGTAGGACAAACATTGTGTAGAGATGATATTCAAGACGGTAATAAAAGTGAGGGACATTTACTGTGTCTATGTGGGAATGTGTTTTTAAGACTACATGTGATGTGATTTAGAGAGGAGACTGTGAGGAGATTCTTCATCATCCACACCTTTGTAACTTATCATTAAAAGATTTGTGATTGAAATAGTCTCTGCCAAGGGGGGTTGATTTGTGCCTGCTATTCATCAACCATGCCCAAACAGTCAGTCAGAAGTTTTAAGTTCTCACTAAATCCTGTACTCGGTCTGACCATTGTGTTCGAGTCCAAAAGCCAGATACAGAGCTAGCCGTTGAAACCTGCAAAAACACAAAGCCGCAGCCTTTCAGAACCATCCACAGGAGCCCCATGAGTTTTTCAGTGTTGGATATTAGGCGCAATGTGGCCATTTGTGTAGTCAACTAATGTGTACCTGTTGTAGTATAAACTGAACCACGTGAGAGTCCACTTTCCGCATCTGCCATGTGGAAACCATGAATTGGCCTTGATATTGCAACGGCCGTCCATGCACCATCAAAACAGCTCTGACCCATTGTACCATGAACAAGGAACCTTTAGGTGAGTGTTTGGCATTAGGACATTGGCAGCAGATCCTTTGGGCTCTCTAGGTTACGGTGTTGGGCTTCCTTGGACTTCGTTGGATTTGGATTGTGCTGCCACATCCCACACATCCAACTAAAGCCACACACTGGCAATTGAACTGGGATCTGGGGAATTTGGAGGTTGGGTCTATGCTGTTCAGGTTGGTGGTACATGTCTAAGTAACATCCACAGGAACGCCAGGATCCATTGTTTCCCAGCAGAAGCCATTCCACGGTAAAAAGAATCAGGCTCTGTGGTTTAACACATTGGCTTTGAAAGAAAGTAATGTTTACTGCATGAAAGTGGCAAATCGCTGCTTTATATTGGGCAAGTTTACTTCATTATTGAAAGAAGTGTGTGGGTGATGAAGCCCTTTTAACACTCAGTGCCCAAATTGAGGTGCAGTAGTTGGATTGTCAAAACCAACAGTTAATGCAGATGTGCACAGGAAAAGTAGAACATTTCAAACCACCTGGTAGACTGAGGGGCTCAAGTCCCTGATGATGAGAAATGTGAGATAATCATTTACATAGTAAAGAAAAACCTCTTTATACCTTCACAGCAGGTCAAGAATGCTCTCCTGGACATAGGGTCACACTTTATCTTAACAACAATCAAAAGAAGACTTCAGGACAAAACCTCACAGGATTCACAGTAAGACACAAACCCTTCGGTAAACCTCATAAACAAAAAGGGAGGTTGCAGTTTGCAAACAAAAAAACAGGTAGAGTGTGGTACAAACTCTATCAGACTTCTATCAAAATGAGAAGGAGAACAAGGGGAACCCCGCACAAGTCAGAGTACACCTCATCTATCCATCATGGTGGTGCCTCTGTTATGATCTGAGCCTGTGTGGCTCCTAGAAAAACTGGCACACTGGCATTTATTGATGGTTTTACTGCTGACAGAAGCAAGAAGATGGATGCAGAGATATATAGGAGATTCCTGTGAGCTCAGATTCAGCCAGAAACATCAAAGCCCAAGGGATGACATTTACTCATTCAGCAGGATAACATTCTAAACATATGGCCAAAACAACCAAGGAGCTTTGCAAGGTGAAGAGGT
The DNA here is from genome assembly GCF_022539595.1 of Amphiprion ocellaris. Lineage (NCBI taxonomy): Eukaryota > Metazoa > Chordata > Actinopteri > Pomacentridae > Amphiprion > Amphiprion ocellaris. The sequence continues at coordinate 17,105,210 of NC_072769.1, read as the reverse complement.
GGAATATTGTGGAATGGCTGAGAAGCTTCTCTCACAGACAAATCAAACTTATCTCTGTACCCCTGTGTAGATATCCCATGAAAAATTTCCAGCTAGAATAGTCATTTACCACATTGACAATGTATAGACTGTATTTCTGATTAACTTAATGCTATCTTCATTGAAAAAAATGTTTTTTCTTTCAAAAATAAGGACATTTCTAAGTGACCCCAAACTTTTGGACGATAGCCTATTATTCCAAAAACACAAGCTGTAGTGTGAAGTTGCACTTGCAGATGTGTTATGTAGCAAATCTCCCCAAAAAAGACTAGAGACCCACAAACAGGGATGTAAAACTGAGGTGAAACATCCATGAAAAAGGAGGGATTCTGTCATGCAGTGATATGGGGAGGAGGAAGTGTAAATGAAGAGCAATCTCGCCACACATGTCAAGCCCCTTTTCAAGTACAGTGACCACACTGGAGCCGCTCAGAGGCTGTGTGGAGCGTTGTGTGTGCATCAAGGTGTTCCAGAAGGTGTAAGTCACCTTGACCGTGTGTGCACAACCCAACTATAATTTTCATTCCTTTGGCAGACAGTCCGAAGCAACTGTCACAGGGGAGAGCCATGACTTTCGAAGCTGTAGGCATCTTCATCTGAATTTCCAAGCGTTCAAGAGGCTTCATGCTGTCAGATTATGTTGTTTGTGTGCGTCCTCAGTGGAGCAAGATGGATTAGCCCCCAGTTTAACCCGTCCCAGTGAAAACACAATCTGACAGTGAGGCTCTCTGAGAGAGAAGCAGAGAGGAAGAGATCTGAGGTCGCATTCTATTATTGAAATCGTATCCCATCTTAATATTGAAACTGTATCTACGTTTTCAGAGCCATCATCTTCCATTTCTTTCACTTGTTTTCTCTTTTCCTTCTTTGTCTGCCTCCCCTTTTCACCTCCTGATTTCTCAACAAAGAACTGACAGACAGACTCTGGAGTGCAAGTCGGGGCAGACAGCAAAACATTTTCGTTAAAAGGAGGGCGACTGGGAGAAAGAAAGATGGAAGAGCGAAGAAAACTAGAAGGGATGGAACTCAGACAAGATAGAGAGAGGAAGAAAGAAGAGGGAAATCTCACAGTTATTTCTGCTCATCTCTGTCTGTGTATTCCACTCCTCTTCAATCGCTTTCGCTCCTCCCTGCTTCTGTCCCTTTCTTCTTCCCTTCCTTCTGAAGTCAGAAATCCCCAAGGAAGCTTGCTCATAAGGCCTAATTTATTTACCACTGCCACCCCAGCTGTATCACTTTGTCATTAATTTACCAATGTCATATTTGCGTGAACAGTTGGACACCAGCCTATGCCATGCTACAGCTATAAAGAGCATACATGCAGGGAATCTCATCCATAAACATGTTCTCTATTATTACTATTCCCTGCAGAGTTAAGGCACTTGGTACGAACCACTAATGAGCCCTGATCTGACCTATATATTTAAATCATAGATGTACTTTTGCTATCAGTTGTTGTAGCCATTATAATGACTCTGTCTTGTTTGCTGTTACACACCACTACATTAGAACATTGTGGGTTTTTGTTGGGTTTTTTTTACATTTCTTTTACAACTAAGTGAGACTGCTTTCCGTGAACTTGAAAAAAAGAAAACAGCGCTTGTTATACTATACTTGTTCTAGTTTAACTTTGCTTTCTAGCAATTTGCAAAAACAAAACAAAAAAAATCACTTGAGAGTCACACCAAGTGATCACAGAGACAGGCTCTACCGTGTTCGATAATTACACTCTGCAAGTATGGAAGATGGAGACACTGGCAGAAGCTCTAGGAGACAGAAAAGGAAAAGGTATGTGTAATTGAGAATGCAGTTTCCAAATCTTCACAGCTCACTTGCCCGCTTAATATTCAGTCTGGTATTACATTGATTTTGCATCACTAAAATAAAGAAGTACATTCCAATTCATTAAGATACTTACATCAAACACATACATTTATGATGAAAGAAGATATTAAAAACTTGATGGAGAGCTTTCAATAATACAATGGCCTAATGAAGCAATAATTTTCAAAGGCAGAAGGATCTTCTGCAAAATGTCAAAAGAACTTAATTTATTAATCAATATCCATGCAAAGTTCATTTCAGTCTCTTAAAAAAAAATCTATTAATCTGCCTTGTTTTTGTAGGAGCAGCGAAGGAAAATTCAGCCTGAAGGTGGGAGGACAGACACAGAACAAAATGTGGCCATGGGAGTGCAGTCAACAGGGATTAATGAGGTGGACCAGTGATAGCTTGGTAGTTTTTAACCTACGAGCCTGTACTATGTGCAAGGCTCTAATATAAGATATGCCCCGTGGACATTTGAATGTAATCTGTTTAAATCTCTTTCAGATTACAGACTGACAGGGGGTTAAAGCACTGACAAGGTCAGTACATGCTGTCTGACAGGCTTTATGGACCTCCGCTCAGGAACTTCCTCAGAGATGGGATATACAGATGGGTGACAAATCAAAGGAAACACCAACATGAACTGTCTCAGTAAGGTACTGGACCGCCACGTTTATCCCAAACAGGATCAGTTCACCTTGGCATCGATTCTGCAAATTTCTGATTCTACAGGAGGGATGAACACTATTCTTCCGTAATATACTCCCTCTTTTGGTGTCTCCCATAGCTGATCTGGTGACAGCGAAGGTCAAAGTATATGAGTCGTATCCTTAAAACATTCAGTGACCCCACATGCTCTATGGATGAGGTCGTTGCCATCGTGAAAGAGACCGCTCCCATCAATGCAGACACATTTCATCATAGGATAAAGGTGTCAGGATACCAGCAGAATGCCCCCCTACAGCAGATCCCATTACTGTAGGGGTCAAGCATTCAAGCCTGTATCATTCTCTTGGTGCGCAATCAACTGAGCAGCTAAAAAAAAAAAAAAAGGTAAGAACAGGTAAAGATCATGGTTCAGAGTCAAAGCCTAAGGAGGAATGCCACACTCAGCATAAAAGGGAATTTAAAAAAACAGATACCGTGGGAAAAACAAATGAAAACGAATGCAAACACAACAAGGTGGTTTACTCTGAAAGACCTAAACCTCAGTTAAACTGACTACAAATAAGCACAAATGATTCACAGCTGACAGCTTCTCTTTTTGCCTGCAGTCAGAGGTACAAGCATAACAACACATTTTAATGAGTTCATGTAGAAAATGACTGACTCTGTGGTGGGGATGCTGCTCTGCTTTGTGTCATAGCTCTCTTCACTTTCACCTCATCTGGTATTTATTTGTCAGGTTGCCCCATTATGTGTTTTCCCTAAGTATGGCATCACTTTCACTTATTGCATTATTTATATTCCATTATAACGCCGCATTCATTATTACAGTTACTTCACTTTAATGAGCATACAACTGGGGCTAATGGAATTTATCAACTAAACTGTACAGCCTGTTACATTAAGACAGAAAAGCGGCTCCGCCAAGCAGACATATCTGTTAATGCCACGGCTTTCTAAGAAGCAATGGAGAATGTGTGATAGAGAGCAAGATGGAAAGGGTTAAATGTTTTATTATTCTTACTATCCCCTGCAGTAGAGACCCTCCATTACGCATATTACCGGAAGTTTCCAGTGTATGTGCGTGTTTGAGGCGAGTGTAAGTCAATAAACCTGCATATAAACATTCATTGTTTAAGCCATTTAGTAGAGAAGCTAAGAGAAATGAATGCTGTTTTAGTCTGTGACAGAGTTATAGTGGCTGCAGTTATTTGAGGAGTAATAAGACTCAAGGATAAAAATACAAGCAGTTTTTCTTGCAGCTGTGTCTCCCAAAAATTCTGTTCCTATTCTCTATTACCTTTTGAGGGAAGCATATTTCATTTTGTGTGTGTGTGTGTGTGTGTGTGTGCCTGTTTGAGACATGCCGTGAATATATTTCAATTTCAACATATTTTGGCCATTTATTTCATTGCTTTTCTGCCTTTTCAGTGCAGTGGAAGGGTCAAATTTTAACCCCAAACTATGATATTTTCATAAACCTAACCATGTCTTTTTGGTGCATGAACCCAACCAAAAGCAGCTTCCTCCTCCCCTTCCATTATCTCTGGGTTACTGGTTTTAAAATCCACTTCACAACGAGAAGAAACAACAGAGACCTCCAAGCAACAACCTACCACAATAAAAATGTTAACTTTTGCTGTTGATTTGAGTTGTGCAGTAAGGCAGCCCAGTTTTTTCATTGAATCTGCCATTTTAATCACAGTTTTTGCCTCCCTGTGTGCAAATGTTCCACCAAAACAATTCCCTTGTCATTCTGCTGAGCTCCATTCGATACGGCCGTGATTGGTTTTAAGAAACACAAACAAGCCAAAGCATCTTCCCCCCGAAAGCAGAATAATGATGAGGTGCAGTCGGACCATTCTGCAGTGCAGAATGTTCTGGTAAAGTGAGACCAGAATCCTTCAAACTGGAAGTCTGTCCTGCTATGTCACCGTGTTACCTCTCTGGCAGAAAATATGTTTCTTTCAGTATGTAAATGAGAATTCAGTTTGCTGTGTAGGAATGTCAGTTTTGGTAGACGGGGTTGTTTTCTGGATATGTTGATGTTTTCCTGTCCTTTGGAGTCTCAATCACAACTGCTATAGTATGAAAGTAATTACATCAAAGACTCACAGTTTTCTTTCAGCTGTGTTTCCTGTTGCTTGAATAACAATGACCACAACTCTTTTTAAGCTTTGTACATTTCATAACTAAGTAGATTCTCAGTCGTTCTCATGTGTATCAAAAGTTACACTGTAAAGTCTTTGCAATGCCCTCATGGTGCATTAAGAAACATACAAAGAGTTTTACACAACACAGCTACAGTCAGAATGTTATCCTTACAGCCTGTTGTATGCACATTATTTTGTATGGCCGTGAATGTTTCTCCGTGACTTTGAGAACGCTATTTTTTTTAAGAAATCTATCTAATCTCAGGACAGTTCCCGTTCATTTGCCACTGCTAATTAATTCATTGTATCACTGTCCAAAGTAGACATTGTAAATTGCCAGAAAGAATTTTCTGAAATCCAACCCACTCAACTGCCTCGGGCTCTCCAAGTAAGACACCAGTCAATACAGCTGAGTGAGTGTTTTCAGTGTCACAGAGGTGAAAATCTACATTTATGCCGGAGAACAGTTTTTAACTGAGGGTGAAGAAATGCCGAAAGCATTAATGTAGACAGTACACATGTATAAACAGAGAGCAAGTGTATGCACACATCCCAAAACACATTTCACAACAAATGATGCATTTAATTCAAATGCCAAATCCTTCACTTTCACCTTAACACAATGTACACACTGTTACTTCAGCTGGTGTGTCTGAGTAATACAGTCTGCTTGCTGACTTGTGTGTGCGTGTGTGTGTGTGTGTGTGTGTGTGTGCGTGTGCGTCTGTGTGTGTGGTGTATGTGTGTTGGTATATGTGTGGGCATAGATGTCACCGCAGCAGGCGGAGAGGTGTTGATAACTTATTTGGCATTTTGACAGTGATAAAGGACATTTGTTGCCCTTAGCCATGTAGACAAGCACACACAGGCATGCAAATACACATTTACACTTAATGTATGGGAGTCGGGTTTTTAAAAAATGAGTGTATGGATTCAGATACATCTGTATAGTAACAAGAGATATTCTCTGTTTCGCCCACATCCAGCTGAAATAATTCCAGGGGATGTTCAGCTATTTGACAGGTAGCAGCTACAGTATGGACAATGAAGTTAAAGCCCCAGCAGCAACATTTTCTCGGATTTAGACTCTGTGGACCACAGCAACATCTCTCTCTTTCTCTTCTCACCTAACTCCATTTTGTACACATATTTTCACCCACACAAATATTGACATGCACAAAGACAATCAGCTAGGCATGTTGTAGCATGCATAATTATGACATCCTCAGGCCAGCAAAACAATTAAACAGAAGGAGATGCTTCATAGATCACAATTGCTCCTGTAGGGCTGAAAGATGGATGCAAATGAAGTTTTTCAGCGTCGGTACAGTGTTTGGTTGCATGTGGGTTTGTGTACATATTTGGGTGTCACTGGGAGCAAAAGAGGGAATTAAAGTCTCTCTGTATCTTCAAAGCATTAGATAGAGCGAAGAGTAGCACGCCCAGATGAAAGTGACATTGGTGACAATTGCATCACAAGGCACACGAACACACTAGCCCACAGCCCACACAGATACTGTAAGTGCAACCTGCTGCATGCATGCCAAAGGAATGTAATGAGAAATGTTCATGGAGAAGGTGGAAATGGTAAATCTAAAAAGGCAAAGGAAATGTGGGTTACAATATTGTAGAAAAGGTAAATAAATGTTAAATGTCATTCAAGATCATGCAAAGAATGAGATATCCCAAACTGTGGGAGTATTGAAGTGTCAGTCCCACAGTATTTACTCTTCTCTCGCTCTTAGCCTGTTCCAGCAACCACTGCTGCATTTTATTTTTGTTTGTTTTAATCAGGGTGAGCGTTTCTTGTTTCTGTCATTTTAGTGGGCTTTGCTGTCCCGCTTGCTGACAATTATCACAGAGGGGTTCTGCCTGAGTCAGATGCAGAGACACAGGCGCCCACTCTGTCCTTATCGGAAATTTCATACGGAGGGTAAGCCCCCTCATGTTGAGTGCATTTTTTAAAAAGTAGAATGGATTAGTCTCTCACATTGTGACAAGTAGCAGCTTGCCTTTATTTTTAAAAAATTATTTGCACTCTTTGTGAAAACATTTTTGAGTCTGTTTCTTCTCCATCTTCCTTTAGATGGTTGTCTGTCTCTGTGGTCCCTTATCGGCCTCCCCCTGTTGATTCAGATCTAAGATGAACCCTTATCCGATTGGATCTTTCCTGCTCCCAGGGGGAGGGTCTGGAAATAGGCTTATCCTCTGATTGGATCGTTAGCCCCTGAGGGAAGGGTACAAGGGAGGTCAGAAAGAAAACCATGCTATATTTTGGCTGGACGGCACAGGGGGCCTGCATTAACACTCACACTGCACACACACAATCATACGCACACAAAGCAAATCACATTTCCAGGAACATTACAGTGAAGTATGGTGACCCCAGAGAGACTCCAACAAAGACATAAGAGTTTGATCGCCTCCACAGACACACAAACTTACGGCAGATTTGTTGACGTTAACAAGCCACCAGAAAAATGGTAACTGAGGAGGATTTCTGGAGATCAGTCAGCTGTGTGCTGTGTGTTGGGGATAGTGGAGAAGGACTTGTTGGACAAGAGCTTTCTTTCAGTATGTTTTACTTTGTGTTATTTCCACTTTCCATGTTTTATACTTTTTACTATATTTATTTTTACCCACTAGACAGAAAAATAAATTGAGAATATGACCACCAATTACCAGCAATTAATCACAGTCCTCAGTGAGGTAGTGGCATACCGAAAAATATAAAGACTCCTAAGATGTGCAAAATATTCAGAATTCATATCTCATAGTAGATGAACAATTTGCATTGTTGCTATTGGACTTGTGGTAAATAACCACATATTTATTTAGCTATTTATTTTGTGTCCATTACATCACTCTGATCTCCACCACAATTGGAATTATTCTGCTTTCCAGCTGCTAAATGTTTCATTGTGTTCAGCAGCTGGTTACTAACTGTGTCTGTGTGCCATTTGCTGCTGGGCAAGGAGTCCAAGGTGAACCATATTTCACTGAATGTCTGTTGAATCTGCATCATTATTTATAAAAGAAATGCTGCTCAAAGGTCTCACGATAAAAAGAACTACATGAACAAAGTTGTTCTCCTTGTAACAGGGAAAGCGTCTACATTAAGGATTGCATGCACTAACAGACTGGTATAGCAGCTGGGTCTGAAAAGTGAAGCCAATGTAAAAGTGCCTTAAACAAGCATTCTTTTAAACCTTAGATGCATAAGTGGGTCAAAAATGAATTGATGGGGTCATTTTCTTGCAATATCTTTGAAATCAAAAGTTTTTAGCATTTAATTTTTCAGATATTCCTCAAAAACATATTATTGATATCATTCAATTCAAAATTTTTAGCGATTTTTAATATTTGTATTACTACCCCATGCTCTTTATCACTGATTATATCATACGAGAGGTGGTGCACAAACTTGGAGGGACAGTAAGTAGCAACAACTAGAGGGAAAGAGTGGAAAAATGTCAACAAAATGGACGTTGACGTTCTTCTACTGCTGTCCTGTGTAATAGTCTTCTTTTTCAGTTATCAAAATGTTTTAAATCTGTTATAAAGTGAAAAACTGATTTCAAACATGAAATCATTCTTGTGTGGACAAAAATATAATACAAACAATAATAGAAATTATTATTCTTAACCAAAATGACAAAAATGGCAGAAAAACACATTGATTCTTATACGGGTCATTTTTGACCCACCTATAGAAGAATGTAGGGTCCAATCATTGGTGCATCTAAGGCAGGGGTGGGCAATTAACTTTCATACGGGGCCACATGAGAAACTTTGACGGTTGTTAAGGGCCGGACCAGTACACTTACAGCTCTGCTCAATATATATCTCAATAAAAACAGTAAATGAAACATTACAATGATACAATGAAAATGTGGAACACAGAACACAACTATTTAATGAAAGACTTTGTTTTTGCATTTAAACTATGATTGCTGCCTATTGAGTTGTAGATATTTTTGATGGTGTGACTTCCTTCAGTGTGGCCATGTGGATGAGAATGTTGCCCTCCAACTGGCTTGAATGAAACTTCAGCTTTCTCATAAAAGCGGTCACCAGGCTGTACATTTCATGTGCAAAGAGGCCGTTGCCTTGCAGCTTGGTATTTAGTTCATTCATTAGTACAGTCACATCAACAGCAAAAGCAAGGTCTGATATCCAGTCTGCATCTGAGAGCTTGGTGATGTCCCTGCCTTTCTTCTCACAAAACTCTTGAATCTCTGCTCTCAGATCCCAAACTCATTTAAGCATCTTGTCCAGGCTGATCCATCTGACAGCTGTCTGGTAACCAAGGTTACCATGTTCACTATCATCTCCTCCAAAAAGACAACAAACTGTAATTCAATGCTCCTGCCCTGATGACGTTAACTACTTTAGTTACATCATCAGTCACGTGGTTGATTTTTAGCACTGACTTACACAGAACTTCCTGATGTATAATACAATGCAAAAATATCAGTTTCTGTTCTGGGTTTATTTCAGTCACTTTATCTTGCATCCGTTTCAAAAGTCCAACATTTTTCCCTGTCAAATTTGGACAGCCATCAGTTGTAACACCAACCAAATTCTCTCATTTTAGTCCCAGCTTGTTCATGCGTGTGTTTACCTCAGTGAACAAAACACTCACCGTCGTGGTTCCCTTCATTGGCTGCACAGCTGACAGCGTCTGTCATCTCAAAGGTTTTTGTTAGTCCACGTACAAAGATGAGTAGCTGGGCTGTGTCACGGACATCACAGCTCTCGTCCAGAGCCAAGGAGAAAACGTCAAAATTGTCCACTTTGTTGTGCAGCTGAAGCTCCAGATTTTCGGCGATGCTCTCCGCCCGCCTCGTTACGGTTCGCCTGGACAGGGTCACATTAACGAACGCTCCTTTCTTCTCCGGGCATATAAACGCTACAGAGTCCACCAGACTTTCTTTGACAAACTCTCCATCAGAGAATGGCTTACTGACATCCCTTTATGTGTGAGCTCTGGTAAAAAAAAAAAATCCTTGCTGCTTTAACAGTTTAGCAGCAAACTTTCAGATATCCTCCCCGCTCTGCATCAGTCAAATGTTTGTACGAAAAAACCGGTACCTTAGTAGATCTTTCAAAGTAAAAGCAGTGCAGGCGTATCGCTTGCATACATTGTGATGATATATATTTGCATTGACTTTTAATATTTTCCAGTGACCTCATATGGGCCAGTCAGGGTGATCCGGCGGGCCAGATGTGGCCCGCGGGCCGTACGATGCCCAGGTCTGATCTAAGGGTTAAACAGCCAGCAGGGGACAACTCCTCTGGTTTCAAAAAGACGTCTGATTGTGTAGAAGTCCATCCATCCATTATCTATAATCCTCATTAGGGTCATGGGGGACTGGAGTCTATCCCAGCTGACTTAAAGCGAAGACAGGGGACACCCTGGACAGGTCACCAGTCTCTCATAGGGCTACACAGACAGACAAACAATCACACTCACATTTATGGACAATTTAGAGTTACCAATTAATCTCAGCATATTTTTGGACTGTGAGAAGCCAGACTATGTGGAGAAAACCCATCCATGCACAGGTAGAACATGCAAACTCCATGTCCAAAGCTGGGACATGAACCGGGGATCCCTAACTGTAAGGTGACAGTGTTAACCACTGAGCCACTGTGCAGTCCAGTTGAGTCTATGAGAAATTGACTCTACTTCACTTAATTTGTTACCTTAGTAAACATGTTTTGTAATGAGATATTGGCCTCAATTACTAGTTTCAAGTCTTCCTCAATACAGCATGATGCTCATTTTGTGAAAAATATGGTCCTATTAGAGTAAGATAGATAATAAAGCAGGGTATGGCTATAGCTGCCTTGTGATTGACAGGTTGTTATGGTATCTGTTCTCACAATTGCAGTCACCTCTGCCCCTTACTTGTCATGTCCAGTCTCAAAAGACCATGGTGAAGATGGCCAAATTCCATACTAGTAGCCAACCAAACAGCAGGTGAAACCATGACATTAAGACATGGTTAAAATGCAGCTTAAAATAACAACAAAACCCACTGATATAGAACTAAAACAGTACAAGCGAATCAACAATATGCCAAAAAGCTGAAGCTCAGAAAAACTGACAAGTCATGTCGTATTTCTCTCTTGGTTCCCTATAAGCCTTTCACATTACGCTTCACATGGTCAGTTGGTTAATTATGATTACACTGGCTGTGAATCAGTAGGGCTACATAATAACAGTTAGGAATTTGCATAGTTCATTTATGATGGAGGTTATTGCTCTCTTGCTTTTACTACATTAAATTGTACCTGGAAATACTCTCTGGTAACAATTGTACTGATTAAACAAAGCTAGCAAATGAGAGAATATATGTAGACATGAAAAGCTTCAAGCAGCTGGAATGATTACCTGTTAATGACATATGTGATCTTACTCCAATTTAGCACAATTCTCATAATCACTAACAATAGGGGCAACTAACAATCCAATAATCTGGATCTGAGACACAACTTAGAAGACAGCATTATTTGTAACAGAACACCAAATTTTCAGGTGAGCAAAAGTATTGGAACTTAAAATAGATTAAAGTGAATAAGACTTAATATTTAGTTGCAGTAACTGCATCAAACCTGTGACCCACTGAGATCACCAAACCTTTGCATTCTTGTTTTGCGATACTTTTCCAGGCTTTCACCGCAGCCTCTTTCAGTTGTTGTGTGTTTCTGGGGGGTTACTCCCTTCAGTTTCCTATTTAGCAGATAGAATGCAGCTCTATAGCGTTGAAGTCTGGAGATTGACTTGGCCGGTCTAAAACCTTCCACTTCTTGCCCCTGATGAACTCCTTTATTGTTCTGGCAGTGTGTTTAGGGTCATTCTCTTGCTGCATGATGGAGGATCTCCCAATCAGTTGGGTTGCATCTTTCTTTAAATTGGCAGACAAAATGTTTCTGTAGACTTCTGAGTCTATGTTACTGCTGTCATCATGTGTTCCATCATCAGTGAAGATTAATGAGGCCGTCCCAGAAGAAGCCATGAAAGCCCAAGCCATGACATCACTTCCACTGTGTTTCACAGATGAGCTTTTATGTTTGGGATCATGAGCAGATCCTTTTGTTCTCCAAACTTTAGCATTTCCATTGCTTTGGTAAAAGTTCATCTTTGTTTCATTAGTCCATAAAACTTTGTCCCAGAATTTTTGAGGCTCATTTCTATACTATTTGGCAAATTCCAGCCTGGCCTTCCTATTCTTCTTGCTAATCAGTGGTTTGCATCTTCTGGTGTATAATCTGTACTTTTGTAAATGTAAAGTCTTCTGTGAACAGTAGATTGTGATACCTTCACTCCTGCCCTCTGGAGGTTGGTGCTGATGTCACTAACTGTTGTTTTAGGGGCTTTCTTTACAGCTCTCATAATGTTTCTGTTGTCAACTGCTGCTGTTTTCTTTGGTCTACCCGTTCGATGTATGCCACTTGGTACACCAGTGGTTTCTTTCTTCTTCAGGACATTCTAAATGGTTGTACTGGTGATGACCAATGTTTGTGCAATGGCTCTGATTGATTTTCCATCTTTTCTCAGCTTCACAATTGCTTGTTTTTCACCCATAGACAGCTCTCTGGTTTTCATGTTGGCTACCCCTCTAACTATAGATGCGTCTGCACAGGCAAAACCCAAGCCTGAAACTGAATGTAGACACTGAGCACTATTTATTGTTTGAAAACTCAATGTAATAGGACACATCAGGGCAACAAAACACACCTGTCAGTCACATGTTTCAGTACTTCTGCTCACATGAAAAAATGGCTGGGTTCAAACAAAAGGTGCTATCTTCTAAGTTGCGTATCAGATCCAGATGTAAATACTTGGAAATAAAAGCAGAAATGTTGATCTCTTGTCTAATATCCATTGTTTGATGTCAAACCCAAATGTTTTCAGTCTATGGCAAAAATAAAGGAATTGGCTTCACTGCTCCAATACTTTTGGAGGGGCGTGTATGTAATCAGATAAAGGTATTCTGGAGCTAAATACTTGAAATGAACACTTCTAACATTAAAGCTTTTTTGTAATCACAGTCATTTGCTATAGGAGGATAGAAAAGATATAACCTTAAAAATTTAGACCAAAGTTATTGTATTGTACACTAACCCTAACCCTGTAAACTGGCTGCTCATGGATTGCATTGTCTCCACAGCAATTTTATCTACATGTGTTGGCTAGTGGCTATCTCCAGTGTCATTCTCACAGTGAGAATTATTCTCATAAACCATTTTTGGAAACATCAAAGCCCCGTGACAATGCAATGCACATGCTGGATATGTGAATTTTAACGGTGATGGTCACATTTAAACTGAGAACATCTGTCGCGGACACATGCAATTATTGTGTATGCACACAAATGTCTCCATCTCCTGTCCGTAGATCATATACGTACATGGACATGTGCACAGTTGGTGCATATGTAACACATTTCTAATGGGGGATAGAAATAGATCGAGCTGTCGCTTGTCATAGCAGGAGTTAGCCATAATGATAAGAGGTGTTAGAGGCGGAGGAGACGGGAGGTGGAGAGGAGCGAAGAACAGAAGAGAGGTATAAAAAACCCAGCAGAAGGGTAGTGACAGAGCTCGTGGGAGGCACATGGAAGAAAATGAAGTCAAGAAATTGGGAGAGAACGAGTTGCTTGGCAGTAGGGGAAAGCAAAATAAAAAGAGGAAAAACAGCATTGAATAAAGTCAAATTCATGTATATTTAATTTACCTTACATGAAAAATTATGCCTGAAAAAGCTATTATTTGAAAAGCATTGAGCAATTTTAAGGCATAGACTACTGTTACGCACCTGTCTAGGGGGAAGGTGTGTAGCATAACATTTGTTAAAACTAGAATATTTTCCCAGTCCCCAAAACAACCAACGGGATCTAGGAAAATTACAAAAAAGTTTATTTACAATATGTTAAAATGAAACCGGCCACTCCATGGGCTATACACTCAAACAACAACAAAAAAACTGGATTCAAACTAAAGAGACATTTTAGCACTCAAACAAAAAACGTATCCAGCAAAAACACAACTACTAGAAAAAGAAACCTAACTAAATCTAACAAACAAAAGCAACACTAGCCTAACCTATCAAAGAACACAAGGTATCAGTCAAAAGTTTGGAGTCTGGGAAAACAAGCGACAAGGTGCTGCTGTCAAAGCGGCTCTCCCATCCACTGCAGGCCGCCGAGATTTAGAAAGGTGAACAGCCAACCAGCACCGGGTCCGCCTTGCCGGCAATTACACCACCTGGACAGAACAAAGACCTCCACACAGACAGACTACACATTACAAACTAACAGGACGAACAGACAACTCACACAGAAAACAAGGACGAGACAAAGATCCACACGAACACAGAACACCCATTCAACAAAACAACTACAAAATACAAAACACAGGAAGACCACCTTACACAATATGGCCACAGCCGCAACATGTGTATTGAATTTACCTTGCCTGAAAAAGCTATTATGATTTGAAAAGCATTGAGTAATTTGAAGGCATAGACTACAGAGAAGATATATATAAAACACATCAAAGCTTAAATCTGTCTCCGGTCATTGATTTAACCCCCCAAAAAAACATTTTTGTGAATTAAAGTTACATATTTTGAATTACTTCCATTAAAATAATAAAATCCTGCTTTAAAATGGTGCAGATGTAACTATATAATTGTTTCATCCTTCCCCATTCCCTGCAACTCAAGCACACCAGCTCACTAACAACTCTACACAGTAATTCAGCTACACATGTTAAATCAAGAAACTGAATGATACTGAAAGTCCCACGCTGCAAGTTGACAGGATTTGCTCCTAAAGATGGTTAGGTATGAAATCCTGAACATCTCGGTCCAGGTTTTTTTGGTCATCGATACACTGCAGTGTAAAGGTGGAAAACATCAGTCATGGCATTGACTGCTCATGTCACTCATAATATGTCTTCAGTCACAAAATGCAGAGAATTTAAGAGGGTCTTTAAAATGTAGTGTACTGGCTGGCATTCAGAGCCACTGGATGTCACTAAAGAATCAGAATCTCAGACCAAAACAAACAACCACAATCTTTTGCCTCTGTTCGTGTTTCATTTACAACTGAAAAGGTTATATGCATGAGAGCCAACAAAAAATAATCTAACCACAACTATTAGCACACGCTATCATTATAAAATACATCGAAAGGCTGCATCAAGTTGTTCGCAACTTGAGTGTCTGCCTCTTTTTCATTCACACAGCAGGTGAAGCCGACATACATGGATCGGAGCTGAACAGAGCCTGAGGAGAGTCAGAGGTTAGCAGCAAAATGGCAGCAGAAACAGTGAGTTGATATGAAACGACTGCTCATAAACAGACAAAGTAATTACCGACAAGAAAAGCGCTCAGAGTGCAGTACTCCACCAAGGCTGCTCAGTCGTTGTATCATTTCTGACAGCTGAAATGTTGGAAAAAGTCGTGGCAGAAATCATGGCATCAGAGACAAACAAAAGGACCTTGCGCTGAGCACAGGCATGTGATATGCATGTGTACGTTATGTACGGATACCGAATCGCATGACCTAAATGTGTTGCAGGTGTTGGGAATTGATGGGACTCAGAAACACCCCCACAATTTAATCAATTGTTCCTTGGATCATTTCTGACGGATAAGTCCCGATAAGTCCACAGGATTTGTAGTAGGATCATGTGATCGTCAACAGGCAGCTGATGTAGCGTTCACTTGTTGTCATAGTTACAGTGACGCCGTGACACTATCTTGCAACGATGCAGAAATCTTTTACAAATCCGTAGATTCAGACTATAAGCCGCATCACTGCCAAAATCTAATCACTTGGTCCTTGTGTCATTTCTGAACTTATCTGAAAATTTCATCCAAATTCGTTAGTCCATTTTTGAGTAAGGTTGCTAACAGACAGACAGACATTGTCACATAACTCCGCCGTTCTTTGGTGGAGTAATAAATATTGAACTCTTAGTTTTTTTTTCAGGCACCAATTGTATGCCCCTGATTGCACTCTCGCTTTACAATATGACGTGGGAGCAATTCTTGTAGTCTGTTGTCAGTCTGTTTAAATGCAGGACGGTCAGCGGTGTCTCATGTATAGAACCTTTGAATTTTTGGTCAAGTAAGCAGTTTTTAAAATCAGAAATACTTAATATTTGGTAGTTTCATTCATTTTCAATGTTAGTGGATATCTGTAGTTTCGAGAAAATAAAAACTGTGCCCTGGAAAATGGTATTTTTTACAGTCTTCTCACATTTTTATAAGCTAAACATAAAATAATTGTAAAAGAAATATTTTAAACTCTGCTGCTGCTACTGCTGCTGCTTTAATGTAATGAAACTCGAAGTGTGGAAGCAGCTCATCTCACTTTCAGAATCGCTGACCCTTCATCCAAACCAGTGAACCACACCTGTTGGCTGCTGTAATCAGACTGGGGGGGTGTTTCTGGCAGGTTATTCACCAGATAGCTCCCAGTAGATCTGTTCTGTTGATTATGACATGACTTAGTCTGAACCAACATAGACTGCACCTAATTCAAGATGTATGACTGCTCCCTTTTTTTTTACCCCACAATTCACAGGCCCATGAAACTTTGATGTCATAATATGTCTAAATCATATTAAAATTAAGGACCACTCCAATAAATATACCATATTTCAGAGAGAGAATGTTAATATATGCCAGCACATTTTCTCTTAATAAGGTCTTGCCTCAATGCAGACAAATGGCAGCATGGACGGCTGACACTCAGGTTGTTGTCTAGAGATGGAGATATTGTCTGTCTCATCGGCTAATTGGTTTCCGTTGTGGGAGTAAAATCATAAAAGACCGAAATCCTGTCACCATTATGTATTGGCCGTAAAGGTTACAGCCCCCTTTTTTCAGTGATTGTAATGAAACATCGTCTGCGTATTTACCACGAAGGTCAGAAAGCATTTTTTTCTCCAATAATTTTAATGGAACAAAGTCAATGTATTTACTTCCTGTAGCGCGAACGGAACGACCCCTTATTCAAAAGAATAAATAAACTTGTTTTTGCAACCAAGCAAACAAGTTTTCAAGCTGATTTGCCCAGTCAGTTTGTTTACTTCAGGGCTCTATGTTATCCTCCAAATGTCTGCAGAGGATGTGTCAAGTTGGCCCCAGGCACGCTGCCAGCATACCTGCACAAACTGTCTTCTTTTCCATAGAAATAAAAATAAATAGCCATGGTGTCCATGGAAATGTATTGGTTTCTGTGATGGATATCTCCCTCGCTCTACTCTGTTGACCTTCCTACTTAACCTCCTCTTCTTCTGCTGTTTAGCATCCCAGCAAGAGAACCATCCCACAATCAGCCATGCATACCAGCAGCAGTGCAAACACAATATGCACCGCGTACACATACGCACACGCTGCCAAGCAGACACACAAAAGACACAAACAAATGAAGCCATCCATGCATAGCAGATGTGCGATGACAGGTCTGGTCTGATTTCACTTTCTAGGACATGAGGCACTATAGGGCTCTGAAAAAATAAGCAGATATACGGATGTATTTAATAAGTTACGCAGCTTCTTCTAACAACATCACAGCTGAAGGAGGGCAAAGAGGAGCCACAAGCGTTGAATATTTCACAAAGCAACGTGTAAAAGTCCAAAAAGATAAAGATAAAGCGGTAAAAAATTGCCATGACAGAAAATGAAAGAGAGACAACGAGGAAGAAAGGGGGAGAAAGCACACAGTATGCGCCAGCTAGGTGAAACAAAAGTCCACTTTTCAGCCCGATGACAGGTAATCGATGAGGAGAACAGGAGAAAATATGATAACATGACAGAACACAAAGAGAGCACATGCTGAGGCTGGACATGGAGGTAATGACACACACACACACACACACACACACGCACACACACACACACACACACACACACACACACACACACACACACACACACAGATTTTAAAGGTCATCAGCTAGTCTGACTACCCAGAAGACAGCTGGCAATCAATAGAAGAAAGAAGAAGACGATGGAACAATGAGCAAGAAGGCTGTTATGTGGGTTTTTAGACTATTTTATTCCCTTAGAGACGAGAAAACTTGGTTATTGTTTTTTGCTGACCTTCAAATGGCATCAACAGTCCCAATAACGTTGGTGGACATTTAATTGCATTTTTTCCCCCCTCCTTTTTGTGCAGCCATGAAACGGTTGGCAAAATCAGATTAGAAACATAAAGTGTGAGCGCAAAATTATCACCTCCTACTCTGGTTTTTTTACATTTTGTACACTTTGTCAGACGGAGTGCCGTCATCTAAAATTGTGTTGGGCATTATCACTCTGTTTCCGCTGTCTAATCTTAGATTTTATTCCCATTTATGTTGATGTTCCAACTTTTCCGAACAAGCGTTTAAATCTACTATCAGTCTGTAGCTCCAAGAACACGTCTCTTCCTGCTACTTGTCAGGATGAGGGGCTTTGATTTGAGTGTTTATGCATGTGTGTGTGTGTCGGTCTCTGTGTTAAAGAGGCATTCCTATCAAGTCTGGCAGCACTCCATGAAATGAGAGCTCTCATCCATTTTGAGTGATACTTAATGAAAGCAAAATGGGTTTACACAAGTGCGTGTTTCCTCGTGAGAGCTTGTCACTATGGGATTATGCACACGCAAGGCTCAACTGGAGTTTGTTTAGGTTTGTTATTGTGACTAAACCATAAACATTATCCTGGCAAATTAAAGTGAACTGCAGTTGGGAGTGTTTTGATGCGGTAATTTGGCTGAATACACCTGTAATATTTCCAGGATAACAAAAAGGCCACGAGGTATCCCAGGGAGCCTTGCAAGGACACGTTTCAAGGAAGCAGCGGAGAAATATTATTAGTATGTAGCTGATATTTTATCCTGAGCAGCGAGGATAATATAGGTGTCTCTGAGGGATGAAAGCCTTCTGCTGCAGCTGCTAGCAAACTCGTTTCTACCTTGGGGCATGTAGAGGAAGCCTGCACAGATGCCGGTAAAGTCTTGTATGTTTGGGGAATAAATGTTGGAGGACACAAGCAAGCATAATCCTGGCTTAATTATACTCACGCGATGTACACCCACAAACGCACAAGTACCAAAGAAAGTAATAAATGAGTGTGCTTAACCTTTGTGTCTCCAGAAACACACCCTCACCCTCCTTATCGAGGGCAGGTGGCGCAAATGACGGTGGTTCTGGTAGTCAAGCAGAAAATCAGGCAGTTATTGGGGTATCACACTTGCGTGCATGCACACACACACACACACACACACACACACACACACACACACACACACACACACACACACACACACACACAAAAGCAGGCATTCTCTAGGGACAGTCACGTCTCTCTTCTTGATAATCTATCTCCATTAGGCAGAAGTGATAGCTTCTGATTAATAGGGGCACAGGCAATAAACACACACATACACAAACACACGGAAATACTGACATAAACTCTTATTAGCTCAGCGCCACCATCAGCAATGCAATCACAATGATGTATTATTGTTCTGTCGGTCACAAACAAAAATAGTTTATCCAATTAAGGTGTGTACTTACTCTATTTTTTTATTTTTTTTGCTCGAATAATGTTACAGCTGAGTGAGGAGCAAAGGGAATTCACTGTAGTTCTTTTTTTTTTTGTAACAGCCCAGCTTCATTCATGCTTCCATTCACTCTTTTCTGCAGTAAATTCAATTTGATGTTGAATCATTTAATAAATATCATTTATAAGCAGCATAGAAATGTTATTAGTGTATTCATTTTACATATTGGTAGTGTTGACTAATGGATTCAGAGCATATATCAACTGTTTTTAACTCCTCTTAAAATATATAAACAGTTAATGACTCACTGATAATGTTGTATATCACACCTACATGAACCAGCAATTTTAAAGCTGTTCATGCGTGTTTAAAACAACATATTATTATAAATAAGTACAAGTATGTTGTTATTAATTGTTCATTAACTATTTATACACCACTATTTAAGAATGCATTATTATATTCATTTTTTTATTTCTTGTGGAGAAAACATCACTAAACAGATTATCTTTGTGCTGTAGATCATTATTCGTGACCATATCAAACATTTATTATGTGGTTATATTCAGCTTATAAATGCTAAATGAGCAAAGTGTTCAAATGGCAGAAATGTAACAAATAATGTAAATGTTCAGTCTTGGTGTCTGGGGCTCATACAATATATATTCCATATGGGTGTCACATAAATCACCATAATTTCTATCTATCTATCTATCTATCTATCTATCTATCTATCTATCTATCTATCTATCTATCTATCTATCTATCTATCTATCTATCTATCTATCTATCTATCTATCTATCTATCTATCTATCTATCTATCTATCTATATCTGTCTCCCCCTGCCTCTCTCCACTTCACCCATGACTTTCGTGGCTGTATACTCACCAAGAGATCCAGCTAAGCCTTTCTCAGTCCACCTTTCATTATATAACCAGAAATAGATTTGATTCAAGAGTTTTTCACACAGAGAGCCCACAATACAAGCTTCTCCACTCTCTGTGACACAGCCTCTAGACACAGAGATTTCATTTCAGCCCGTGCCCACTTCCATTCAATCCATATTTTTTTTCCTCCCAGATGACATGCATGCACAGTCATGTATGTGGCATGTGCGCGCACATACGTACACACAGATGGACACACATGGACGGGTACATGCAGTACACCTACATGAGGCAACCGTGCATTATTTCCCTCACGATTTGAACGGCAGGGTTGAGTAGGAACATTGAACCAGATGCTCTTTAATCCTGTAATGAGAAAAGCAGCCAACCACACATGCAGCAGGCGCACACACACTCACACAGAGCCAATAATCTGTTAGACACAATGCCGCTCTTTTAATCCCGATCCCTCTCTCCCTCATAATGATGACACTAAGACTCTCCTCTATTGCAACTAATCATTTATCTGTTTATCTGACCATACACGCTGAGAAGCACAGATTGGCTTTGTGTGTCCGTCTGTTCAGATGTGCAGACAGACAGATGCACACTGATCTGGGTTCAGAAGGCACCAGCCAGTCCAGTCGTACTTAGCAGTCAGGATTAAGTTTGGCAAAGGAAACAGGGCATATTTAACATTATGTACATGTCTTCTAAAATGATAAATGTTGCATGTAAGTTTGTGCCTACTTATATATGGGTGTGTCTGCAATGTTCTGCATGCATGAAAACTGCAACCTAACAAACAGACTCTGGTAACCAGGCAACTGATTCACTCCTAAATCTTTTAAAACCTCAGATACCATTGTCATTGTTTTAGAAAGTGCACACACGCGCATCCACGTGGATGCACACAGACGCACAAAATCCCTATGTGCCAAGTGCGGAATACTTAGAATATAAACACACCATTTCTAAGCTGCAAAAACTTTGAAACATATTCTCCCCCAGACGTGCTGGCATCCCGAAATAGACGACAGCAAGAGCACATCACACGCTTTGTTTAGGCCTAACGATTGGGACGGGTGAGACACTGAATGGATAGATGGATGCTGCACATATGCTAAGAGACAGGGTAACGGAAGAGGGGGGAGGACAGGGGGGCTAGGGGGAGAGAAAGGGAGGTAATCACAGTTCCACCCAAACAGATCTTTCTCTAGCATGGCTGGGCTAAAAAATCGATAGCACTTCTCCTTCTCCCTCTCTCTGTCACCAGCACAGCCCAGAACAAACTTCACGTGCACACAAATTGTTGACAGAGTGAGATAAAGCACACACACACACACACACACACACACACACACACACACACACACACACACACACACACACACACACACGAGCAGACAAATGCACACATGCATACACAATACACAACCGATGATGCGCAGATCACGTTAACATGCTCACACACACAGTCATGCCTGTGGGCCATTTAACTGCTGCCAGATATGAGGGTTTGATCAATACAGTAATATCGCTGTTTATATCAGCAGCACACTCCCTTCTGCTTTCTTTTATTTTCGCCATCTTTTTCCTGACCGGGAAAGAAAGAAAACCACACACAGCCACATTTATCATAAATGTCCAAAGCTGAATGTGTGTTTGTGTGTGTGTGTGTGTGTGTGTGTGTGTGCGTGTGTGTGTGTGTGTGTGCGTGTGTGTGTGTCAGGATAATGGCTTGTTTGTTTATTTGCCGTTTGACACCGGTCCGCCCTCTCCTATTGATTAGTGCTCCTGCCTCTCTCTTTAGATCTCCTCCCATTTGGCTGGTTATGAAAACACTATTGTTGGAGAGACAAGTACTTTGCCTAAAGGCTTCAAATGCTCTGTGCTGTGATTTCACAGGTGGACATAGCAAAAGGCAGATCCAAAATTCATGGGGTGGAATCAACCACTAAATACCGTTTGTGACTTCACTCAGCTACTGCTCAGTGTTCTTTCTGTCACTCGCACTTTTTTTTCGGGCCTTTCATTGGCCCTGTCCTTTTCATTCTCATTCCTCTTGTGCGCACATTCCCATGTACATCCCGACAGCCACTCAGAGAGATCTGGTGTTAAGTCTGATGTCTGTAGGCTGGTTGAGTACGTGATATATTGCAACTTGTCTCATGAGTCTAAAACAAAGTACCCCCAGCGCTGCCAATAAATCTATGGAAACCATTAGCTGGTGGCTTGGGACTCAACCTCATCATTTAGAGACACACATACACTCCCTCAAAGACACACACACACACATATACTTTTCAACCCTGCACAGTATTTCCAAATTCTGCAGGCCTCTATTGCACCTTATGTTACTCAAAGCCCCTTGCTTTCAGCGATAGATTGTGGCTAATCTTTTTACAGCCCTAACTCTGTTTCATCCATGCCTGTCATCTAAACCCAGGTATTCACCCAGGTGTATACACACCAGCTGAATCCCAATTGTTGAAGAGATATTTATCCACCTTGTACAGCTCCATTTAGGTAAAAACTTTGAGCGTAAGCAAATCAAACCAGAAAGTGTTCACTATCCTGTTTGTTCAATATTTTCTCACTCCTATCAAATAAAAGCTCCCCTCTTCAATCTCTCCTCCTCCCAATCTTTCTATCTCCAGCATCCCCCACTCTATAGCCTCTCTCCTCCACTCACTCCTATCTCCATCCTTCCATCTTTCCATTTCCTCACAGCGCTTACCTCTCTATCCCCTCTGCCTCCATTCATCCCTTGAGGAGAAAGATCCTATCTGTTCACCCCACCCCCCTGCATCCCTGTCCTCTTGACCCAAGTGAAGGACAAAGCAGCCCAAGCCAGCAAACTTAGCCGGGGCCTAAACGCTTAAGAATAATCCCCCTTTGTTCTTTGTCCTTCCTTGAAACATGCCCGCATTGGACATTTTTCCTGTCACCCAAAACTCTTTGTGCACCTCTGGGGCCTCATTTTTGCGAGTCATTAACATGTATTACTGTCTCCTTTGCCTCCAGCTTCCACTCAAACTCATCTGCAGAACTCTATATCTATCTATCACAGCTCCATAAAAAAAGAAATCGTGCAACACTCTGCGGAGGGTCATGTTGAGATAAAATGAGAGGGTGAAAAATCTGTCCGATGCACACTAAATTGTGAGAGAGGAATAGGGGTGAGGTGAGGAGTTGAAAAAGGACAATCACAAGCCTGAGTACTCATCCGGCAGTGAAACCCAAAGTGATGGTTTACTAACTGAGGAGACGAGAGGAGACTGTGAATATTCAAACTGATGAAAGACAACCTGAACGCTTATGAATTTTTAAGGAAGAATGGAAATAGACAAAGAGATTTAAAAAAGGAATTGAACTGAACTATAAGAGGAGAACTGACAAATCTATCCTGTGTAAACGAAAAAGAAGAATCAATCCTTTAACTGAAAAACAAGCAACGCTTTGACTATTTATGTGTCACGTCTCGACTCCAATACTCTTTCTACCCGATCCAAGAGCGTACTAAGATTTGCACTAACTACTCACGCTGTTCGGTGCCAAATTAGATTCATCTGGAGGCAGCACCGACACAAACAGATTTCAAAGCATGCAGGTTGTTTTGGCAAAACAGTGCTGTGCATAGTCGCCAGACTGCTACTTTGTCAGCTGATTATTTTCCAATCTGGGGCCTGTGTGATGGTTTTTAAAGAAAAAAACACAAAACCGGCTGAATGACCTCGCTCCTGCTCACTCTCATTCATACATGCATATCTCGAGGAGCAGATTAGTATTTGTTGCAGTCGCACAAAGCATCTGCGTGAGACACATTCCTGCACACGGAAGCACACTTTTCTCTCGAATACACAAAGAAAGTCAAGCGCACACAAAATGCACCTCTGTGAAAATTTTGAAGGTGAGCACGTACGGCAAAACACCAACCATGGAACAAAACAGTAGGCGCCGCTGCACCTCACCCCTGACTACAGTAGGTCAACTGCATCTTTATTCCAGAAATCTGCCCTATTAATAATTAATACAGCTGCATCAATATTTCAGTCATAAGCAGTCATATTTCTGTCCTGCCTGTAAGACTAAATCATTAATGGCCAACGGAACTCTTAAAAACAACACAGCAGAGAGTTGCTGTGCATGTGTGTGCATGTGTGTGCAAGTGTTTGTCTACTTGTGTGTCCATCTAGACATGTGAGCTGCTGACCCTGGGCACCTCGGTGGCTTCCCATCGCTATATCTCATCTCCATCCTCCATGATTTGCGAGCAGCAATCCTCAAATCACTTCTGCAACAGTGATTTAACACTCTGGGCGGCACGGTCTATGCTGCTGATTAAAAGGAAATTAGTCTTTATTTTTAAACCGCATCATCAGTTGAGACTTATCTCCAGGCCCTCGCTGGGAAGTACCATGATTTCATGCTGAAATTGCTTTTTTTTTTTGTGCAACTATCAAGTTTTCAAAGCAATTTACTGGAAGTGTAATGGCTTTCACATTGCTGTGCAGTTCATAAAGAATGTCAGACCTGACTTAAGGCTGCAGTGACCAGGCAGGTCTGGAGCAATAAACAACATCAGTGTTCCAACTGCTTCCAAGATGAGAAGTCAGTATAAAGGATTGCTCTCCTTGTATTTCAGCAACTCACGCTGAAGCAATTAACTGGCACAAAGATCAAAATGACTGCGTAGTGTAACAAAGAGCAGCATAAAAGAAGCAAAGTTGCAGCATATCATTAAAAAAAAGTCTTTTAGAGGTGAATGGGACAGCCGCCACAGGAAAGCCACACCAGCGTCACTAACACGAGAGCTTGCAAAATGTCTTCACAGCTCCCTGCTTTCATTGTCATCAGTATTCACTGACCAGAATGGATGAGAGTAATAGCTGGTAAAATGGCCTGACTGTCACAGAGCAAATTACTTTCATTTCAACGCAGCACCATCAAGCAGCGAAAGCCACTGACATGTAAATAGCAGACGAAAAAAAAAAAGAAAAGAGAAAGGCACTTACACAGAAGTCATTGACATGTAAATACCAACAGAGGGAGATGAGAGATGAAAGAGAGGGAGGGAAGACGTTAAAAAGAGGTGGGGGAGAGAGAGAGGCAGAGTCAAAGCGACAGAAGGCTTTTGAGTTTTGAAGTGCTGTAATGGTCCTCATTCTCATTCAGGTGTAATTTAAATGAATAGGTGGGCAATTTGATTGATAGAATCTTGGATGAGGCTTTCGGTTCTGAATATAATGGAATATATGGAAATAATATTCTGCTCTTTTGAGTATCCCTCTCCTTCACACTATCTCTCCTCTCCAGCCAAGTGCGGTGCCACCCATGTGAGACAGAGTTGTACATGAGTCACATAATATCCTCTCTTTGCACCGAAATGGCTTCCTCAGCGTGTCAAGCTCCGTGCTCCAATGGCTGCTGCTGTTGCATCTCGGGCCTATGCTGTATGAGTGATGACAGGGAGCAACTGGCTTCCATTGGGATCTAATCAAATGTGAGGGCCCATGCGGCTGCAGCCTGATAGAGAGGCGCTTTAACAGAGCTGCTCAAGGGAGACTCATCCATCAACCTGCAACCAACCAAAGAGCACCGGGCTAGTGCTGGCAATGATGGAGAGCTCACTGACTGACTCCATGGAGGTGTGTGCGGATGTCTGTCTGCACATGCGCGCACGTGCATTAATACGTAGGTGCAACAGATTACAGTATGAGGGAAGATAACCATGTTATCCCGGGTTTAACCCAGACTTTAAAGTGAGTTCTGTTTGACAGCGCGGATATCTGATATCTGACAAGTGTAACAGCTTTTTAACATCGGATGAGGCCTTCAGTGGGAAAATATCAGTGTTATCAGTGAGTGAAAGTTATCAGTCATCACTTGATACAGACTGATGCTCATTGTTGTCTCTTCTCAGATTCACTTCACACCTACAATGTCGCTGCTTTCTTTTTTCTTTCACTGCCTTAAGGGTGAATCAGCAAACTGCCAGCAGCAAGTTGTTTTTTTTCCCCTGTAGACCAACTAGAAATATGTAAGATGACAAGTTTGCTCTTTTTTTAAATTTTTTTTTACTTAAAGGAAATATTTTCAATAGAGCAAATTAAAAAAAAAATGTGTGAAGAACACATTCTGAAAACAGATCGTAGCAAGATTCCCTCTTACCTTAGCTTTGGGGAGAGCGGGCAGAAATACGAAAAGCCAGAAAACCCAGAGCGAGGCAGACGAGAGAAATGAAATGAATGAACACTGATAAGGATCAAATGATTTACTGAGTTCAAAATAAGGGGTGGGATAGAGGGTGAGTGTGTGTGTCTTTGTGTTTCTTTATCAATGCAGACAGCAGGCCTATGAGGTCAGTACCTAATCACAGTGGAGGTTAGATTTCTATCTTACCATCTTTCAAGTCCTTCCCCATCTCTATCTTTCTATCTCACCACTGGCCGCTCTCTCAGCTACTGTCTGAGATCCAGTGCTGGGCGAAAGATTCACATAATATTAGTGAAACATCTCTGGGTATTAACACACTCAGAGACCTGTAAGGAGTGTAAAGTGTTGGGTTCTTTTGGTTAAACTAAGTAAGCGAGGGAGGTTTAGCAAGGGCAGCAGTAGGTGTGATGTTTCTAATCAAGCATGGCATTGACTTTATGTTTATTTAGTGCTTATTTATTGTTTACTTAGTCACATTACCTCTCTGCTGCGTCCCCGCGGCGACACAGCTATAATTCACTCCCATAATTAAATATCTGGCTGAAAACTCAAAAGCCTGATTTTCTCCAATTGAATTCCCAATTCCTCACAGATACGCTGCATCAGCTTACAGACTCACTAAGGCTGTGGGTTGGATGATGGTTGGAGATGTGGAGCGAAAGTAAATACAGACGGGGAGGTCGGGGGGGGGGGAGTGGAAAGATGTTGCAGGACTGGGGGAAAAAGAAGAGTAGCTGAGGGGGGCAGAGGGGGGGACAGAAATTTCAGAGTGGAGAGAGATAGAGAGGAGCAGAAAGTAAATTAGATGGAGAGAATTAGATCACAGAGAAGCTAAAAGATGGAGATTCTGGTGCCAGCATAACATTTGGCCAAACCTCTCCTCCTGGGCGTTGTCCAGGCACTTAGAGATGGGTGACACACACTGGCATCTGTGTGTTTGTGTATCAGAGCAGCGTGTGTGCGCATGTGTGTGTGTGTGTGTGTGTGTTTTACGTGTGGACACTGGAGTTTGGAGATTACAGCGAGAGGTGAGGCCAAACTGACAACAGCTGCTGACATACAAACCACATGACACTGATTTATTTTTGATGCCACTTTAATACCCCTTCCTAACCCCTTAACGTACGGACACACTTGTACACACGCGCACGGTTATAAGTCAGTATGATTGATATAAAAGCTGTCATTCTCTCCCCCCGTGCTGTCAGGCTTCTCTTATCTCCATGGTGACACAGTGACAGGGCTCCATCTATTGCAAACACCCTGACAGACACACACTAACACGTAAATACAAATGTGCACAAACACACACATGCACAGGCGTATAAATACACATGTAAAGTCACGTGCAGACATAAGGCCTACATGCACAAATATAGCCAATTATATTTGCCTGTTGTAATTATTCATGACCTCCATTCATCTTTTCCTTTTTTGGCTTCATCTTATCTTTGAGGCTGCTGAAGGGACCCTGTTTCTCCACATGGATCATTTAACTTTCATTTGAAGTCCTACGCGTGCACACTGGCACACGCAGCACTCGGAGGCCTCTGATGTTGAAGGCTACTCCTCAATCACCAACGGCTACATCTGTCATGCAGAGCTCAGGCCCAAAGATTTTGATAGGGGGAGATTTAAAAGGAGTTACAGCTGCTGATACACTGGACCAGAATGACAATAGCTGCCCGCCCACACATTAAACCACACACATACATGCGTAGCTGCTATTGCAGGATTTTTGCATCAGAAGCTGAAACTTTAGTCGACCGATCCATCAGCTGTTCGTCAAGTCAGAAGGCCAGGAAAAATAGAAGACAGACAGAAAGAGAGTAAAGCATGAGGCGATCGCAGTAGTTAAATATGGAATACTACTACCCTCTACTGGACATAAGGACAACCTGCAGGAAAGCGTTTCCCTCACTTTCCTCCTTTCACACAGACACATATCTCCATCTCATGGCACCAGATACACTGACCACCTTTTCATCAAGCAGAGGGAGTCCTTGGGATTATTGATTTTAACCTTTAAGATCATGAAACACATGACTGATCATACTTATCTACCTTTCCCTGCACTAAGAAATGGCAAAGAATGTCAATGAAAGCCAAAGAGGGCCAAAGGAATGCCTTTAACTCAAGTCTTTCACATTCCTTCTTTGGTAAATCCTCTCATTAGATGTACACGGCCTGTATAATTGTTCCTTTACATGCTGAGACCTCACTCAGGAAATACAAGGAGTTTTAGCTTTAGGCGCAAACACTGAGCAGCCACATTATTAAAACCACTGACATCTTCTTATAATGCAGTGTTCTGCTGGGAAACCTTGGTTCCTGGCATTCATGCGGATGCTACTTTGACACAGCCCCTCATGGCACCCTGCCTCACCCTAACAACCGCTCGGAAACAGCTTGAGGAGCACGACAAAGAGCCCAAAGTGTTGACCCTGTCGCAAAATCTCCCACATCTTAATCCGATCGATGCAGTGAGGTTCCACTTCCCAACACACAGAACTGAAAGAATCTGCTGCCAGCGTCTCAGCGTCAGACACCACAGGACAGAGATCTCATGTCCATTTCCTGATGATTCAGAGTTGTTTCGGCAGCATGAAATGAACCTGCAATTTCAAGCAGATGGTTTTAATGTTGTGGTTCATCTGTGTATACTTCACACACTGCAGCACCTCACTCTGCTGTAATAAGACTGGCCATATATCAAAACACATGACAATTTGGTCTTTTTCTGTTCAAGGCAAAAAGCTTTTTCTTTACAGCAGAAGAAGCTAAATGTGAAAATGTAAATGGCAGAACACAAACGGAAATTGGATTTAATTCTGAAGCTATATATCAAATGGTAGCACAGTCAATTACCAATAAAATAAACTAATTCACGAATAAAAAGAAATAGCTGACTGCTCTCAAACAAACAGTATCGGGACAAGGACGAAGGCTGCTTCTCCAGGTGCAGTTACCCCGCCAGGTTAATTATTCTTCATTGAAATAATTGATAGTGATGGATCTTTCTCTCTTTTTCTATTACAGATCTTGTCGAGGTCAGTTTAGCTGTGGGTTGATTTAGTGGTGAGGAAGTCTTTCAATCCTGTCAGACCTTTTACAAAGAAATATTATGTGCCTTTGGGTAGATCCATAGGTAGAGCTCTTGGAATATGGTGTGACAGAGATGAATAAACACTGAAGGAAAGCCATCATTCATTTAAGCTCATACAAGCTAAGTCAACAATTTACAAAACAGGCACACACCCTAAGGCATCACACGAACGCACAACCATGCACAAGCCAGATCCAACATCCTGTTTTGGCCACACTCTCATATAAAGAGTGGATGTCAGTGTGCATACGATTAGAGCACACCCTGTTGTCAAACTATTGTCAAATCCATCACGGAGGACTGTAAACTGCATATCGTAGGCCCACTTAGGCGAACAAAAAGTGTTTAATTGCACCTGATGATTGTCCTTTGAGGTGAAGAGTGGAGGTACATAATAGGCACTTACAAGGTCTGAGGAGGGAGGTGTGGCTAAGAATGAATGGAGGATGTCATGAATGATGCCCAGTGTGTTTTCTGTGATATCAGATTCCTCATCCAGAGGCCAGCCCTCCATTTCTTCCCCCTTCCTGTCTCAGTTAACAGAACAGTGCCCCATTTGGCCACCAGCAACAACAAAAGAAAACAACTTCAAGAACGTAAATTAAACATACCTGCAGATGCTTTTGACTGTGTGTGTGTGTGTGTGTGTGTGTAGCTCTGCAGGCCCCTGCAGGCAGAGTGAATAATTAACAGGGCCAGTGAGCGAGGTAGGGTACCAGGTTGGGTGTTCTGTTACCCCGGCTTCACTCAGCACGAGCATACAGCATTAGATAACCCTATCTATCCACCTGACTTGTGTGCATGTGTGTGTGTGTGTGTGTGTGTGTGTGTGTGTGTGTGTGTGTGTGTGCAGTTTGCTACTTTAGATGATTCTACCATTTGATACCTACAAAACCTTCTTGCTGCTTGGTAACAATTCCCCACAGAAAGCCTATACATCCCCTATCAAACTGAGACTGGCAGCATCAGCTGCTGTAATCAACATCAGCCTTGTCAGGTCTCAAAAACACGGACATCATGTGCTTTGTCTGTTCAATATCGCTGTACAGTGGTACTGACAGCGGCTATTTCAAAACGCACATCAAACTAGAGAGAATACGATATGCCACGACCAGTGCTTGGAAAAAAGTTTCAATCGTTTTCTGCAAACAAAATATGCAATTTTTATTCAGCATTAGTATTTTGTTTACATTCTATTTACAACAAAGACACACATGACAGAAAAAAGTGAAGACTGTCATTTTGAAATCAAAGTAAAATAAAATTAAAATGAAGAGAGTCAGTAGATGCAGCTAATAATTATGTGGAAGGAGGAAGAAAACGACAGGAATACAAAGATGGCAGAAAACACTAGGAAGGAAAGAGTGAGTCACAGAG
Source organism: Amphiprion ocellaris (assembly GCF_022539595.1). Lineage (NCBI taxonomy): Eukaryota > Metazoa > Chordata > Actinopteri > Pomacentridae > Amphiprion > Amphiprion ocellaris. The sequence continues at coordinate 17,074,359 of NC_072769.1, read as the reverse complement.
TAGACAACAGGAACAAGCACCTTTTGTTGTACTGAGCACAGAACAAAAGGTGATCAAGCTGATGAAATACTAACATCACAGGAACAGAGACATGTCAGACTGCAGGATATGTACAAAAACATTAGAGAATTAAAGGATGCTCATTTACCTATGTGGGCTATAACATTAGTAATACTGAAAACTAAATTTAAAAAAAGACGATAAATCTTCTCAAACGTTTTTCTCTGTTCATAGCTTATGTAGCACCTGCAGGCCCACCTACCATGCCCAGCACCTGATGTTATTATTGATGATAAAGATGACGATTCAAGTATAAGAGCCTGTTTTCAGCAGGGCTGGGTTGGGCACTGCAAGCATTTTGGTAGCTCACAGAGACAAGAAGATCGTGAAACTTTTTATTATAAAGATTTTGGATGTTAAAATTCTCAAAAACTTTTCCTGGTTAAACGAACATTTCCTCCGTGTCTTTTACATTTACATTGCTGTTTTTGGCTGTGCATGAGGCTTTATTACGTTGGTGAACAATCTTTTTTGCTAGGAAGCCAAAATGCTGTCAGAATTCTGTCTCATCGTTGCTGCAAAAACAGGAACAGAAAATACAGTATGTCAAGTGGTTTGATAAATCACCCAGCAGGAGGTCTCATGTTCATGAGATTTTTATGTCCAATGTCGACGAGCACCTGCCCTTCTGAAATATCCATTAGCAAGATACTGAATCCCCACAAACTCTACAGATACTCTTCCAGCTCACCTTGTACTTTGATCTCGCTGACGGGGGTTTTAAGAAAAGAGAATTTCACTGTGGGGATCAGTGTCACTTTGACACATTAATTGTAAAAGTAACGGGCTTCACCTTTATTGTTGGAACTGTAGCATTCTTTTTCTCTTCTTACACAAATCCCTCATCCACCCATCTGCATGTAAAATTAACAGACATGGCTGCTTAATGCTGGCCAAGAAACAAGAGTAAAATAATGATGATAGAGAAGTCACAGAAGGCAATTTCAGCCTTACTGAAAGAAAAGAACAGACAGAATCCTTTGCATATTTTTGGGCATACAATTTAACTTCACAGAACTAAAAAGTCAGTAATTATTTAACATGACTCTCCGGTGGACTAAGATATACCACGTCTGCTTTGTGTCACTGATACAGTCGGTCTGTTGCTGTATAATGATCCAAAGCACTCAAGCACTGAAGCAAGCTCACACATCGCACATTGGTGTTCAAGCATACTGCATACACATATGGTACCATTACAAAAGGCTACATCCAGAATGTGAATCAATCACACTCAGAATTAATGTAATTACACAAGATGTGCCTAGTTTGTACATGAACTTCAACAGCAAACAAACGTAGAGAAATGAAGCACTGAGTGGGACTTCCAACCTGAATGGTATCATTTAAATTTGAATTTGCAACACAAGTTTGAATTAATACATTTATTAACAAATAATTAACAAATAAATTATGAATGATGTAAAAAGTCGAGTGTAGCACTGAAAATGGCAATCAAGTGATTATTCTTTACCAAGTAACAAACAGATGAGGGGTGTAGATTCAAGATATGGGAATCACAAAGCAAGTAATCATAAATCAATAATGCTCTGGCTCATCCCTTATCACGTGACTGGATGACCTTCAGCACATTTCTGATCTGGCTCTGCCTATCCATAGTATCCTCAGTAGTTATCATTGCTGTATCTTTTCAATTTTACATAATCACCTTTTCACACGGATAAGCCAAACAGAGTTCAGCAGAGTTATTCTCCACCGGAACAAAAGTCAGTCAGGAGACAGTGGGGACACTGCACAGCGAAGTGCAGTCACAAGTTGGCACTACCATGTGAAAAGGGAAAATAGTGCATTTTCATACTGATCAGTCTGAAGACCACAGTGAATACTGTGGATAATGCAAGTGCAGAAAGCACAGACCTGTGCATGCTTACAATAATTACTGCTATCAGCTTTGTTTTGTTTTTTTCGCCAATGTGAAGGACACAATGTTGCGCAGATGTGAGCTTAGACTAAGGAGTGTAAATCTACTAATTGTCGTCACACCACTTATATGTGAAATAAATTAAAAATAAGATCCTTAAAATGTCTTTGTACAGTAATAAATAGATGTATGCTCTATTTACAGTTTACCAGACACTTGGAGTTTGCGGTTAAAAACATTAAATCCTAAATTTTTCAAAAGCTGTTTGTTTTCTTGTTTTGTTCTGAGGATGAGGGGTTGGCGCCCAGGATTTCCCCTCTTCGTTATCTTTCCACTGGACAGGAAGGCAGGAAGACGATAGAGAACATGCAGGCGCGAAGATGCACATGTAGAAACAACTTCTTACAATGTGTCTTTCCTGTGTTTCATCCTCAAAGATGTTCAAATTTAGTGTTGTATTGCTGTAGCTGCTGTTAGGAGTCTGTTAAATTCGCTTCATCACACATACACATTCACACAGACACACAGATTTTGAGCACCCAATGCTTTGCTCTGTCCTCACACGATGCATTGTGTATCCTCCTACAGCCTCTTCCATGCTCTGAGTAGCAGTTGCCTCTTGACGCAGACCTAAGAACAGCATTCTTTCCAAGCTTTCATAAAATCACTGAACCAAACCTAGAGCTGAGTCCTTCGGGCAACTTCTTCCTCATCTCTCTTTGCCTCTAAAAACATTAATTTATCTTCTTCTCGCTTTTCAAAGAGCCATTGCGTTTGTGTTTCCCATTGGCCAAGCTCTCGCTATGGCAATGTCCATTGGCCATGTTACCATCATCCCTGATGTTACCTCCTCTGTTGTGGTCCCCGTCCTTCCCCCTCAGCAGTCGTACCAACCGCTGCAAGGCAAGGCCTGTTAGAGCCAAGGCAGCCCCTACAGTAAAAATCACATCCAGCAGGAAATACTGGTAGGGGGACACCTCGTATACAGATGAGCGCAGGTGGTTGGCACCGTTGTGACGGAGTATATAGCTGATCCAGTAAACGGCCCTGGTCACAGGGTGGCCTGGTTGATCTTTGTGAATATTGGAGAGAAGACGTGCTTGCTGGCGATACCTAAGTGGGTAGTGACATAAGGCGAAGACAGTTGCCTTTATGAGCAAGCTTTGCAGGTATAAACATATCAGAGTAAAGCTGATTATGATGTGAGGGAGAAAAATGCAACACTGCATGCACCATGAAGTCAAAGAATTCTGATGCCATAAATAGTCACCAGAGGGCACTGACAAACAATAACACTAATGCACAAAGTATTTGTGTGTGTATGCATCAATCAGCCACAACATTAAAACCCCTGACAGGTTAAGTGAATAAGTTCTCATCACAGAGCAATGTCCTGCTGGGGAACACTGGGTCCTGGGGTTCTTAAAGATGCTTCTTTGACATCTTTAACATAGTTAAACGCCATTGCAGACCAAGCACACCCCCATTGGCCGCTCATTGACAGCAGCGGCCTCCCCCACCAGATAATGTGGACTGCCACACCCCTAAAACGGCTCCAGAAGGACTTGAGGAACACAACCAAGAGCCAAAGGTATTGACCAGAACAAGCCTGATGTACCGAGGCACTACCCTACAACCAAGAAGACCCAAAAGACCTGCTGCCAACGTTCTAGACACCAAATAGGTCATGTGTGCCCATATCCAAATAGATTAGGGCTGCTTTGGCATCAAGAATGTGACCTACACAATATGTTCAGGTGGTTTTGATGTTGTGGCTGATCAGTCTACAGTACAAGACAAATCTAACCTGGTGTCCTTGATGACGCTGGTCAGGGCTACGAAGAGGTCTTCCTCCGTCATGTATTTCCAGTGTATCATGATACCCATACCTTTGGCTGCCACACGAGTCATGGTGTCATAGTGGTCACCAAACAGGGGCACACCGACCACCGGCACCCCATGATACATTGCCTCGTAGATGCTGTTCAGGCCCCCGTGGCTCAGGAAGGCCCTCGTGTTAGCATGGCCTAGATGACAGGAAGCATGAGGTAGGTTTTGGCATGTTGGGTATTCTTTTCATCTGTCATTTTTTGACAGGGCACATTTACTGGGTTAGTTTTTCTAGATATTCCAAAGATAATAGGATACATTCCACAAAAAGTTGCACACAGCAGTGCTCAGTTCTGCTCTCCACCTGAAGGTTTGTATCTTTCTAATAGAAAATTGATCAAAGTACAGTATATATAAAGGAAGAAATGTGCCTGCAAAAGCTTTCCTTTCTTTACACATATTCTATTGTTTTAAAGGTGTAATTTACCTCAAACACAGGAAAATTTACTTATTCTCTCTATCTGGGTGCCATATAGCTATCTGCATATTTTTTTAAAGGCTTACTGAATTTGGAAAGGTTTGGGTGTGGTGCTTGCTATGGTGCAGTAGCAATCAACAACATAATAATAAGTTTTATTGTTTTGTCACCTTTCAAATGCCTCTCATTGACCTAGCATGAGGTAAGACACAGAACAGTTCAGTATTTGCAGTCTTAGCTAACAAAGTGCTATTCCACTATCACAGAGCACAATGGTAGCTGTCAATATTTGAATGTTGCTGCATATTCCTCATTCCTGCCAGGCACAAAGTGGCTTACACAATCACATGGTATCCATTACTATGGTTAATAAGTAGGTATGGGAGGAACCCAAACCGCATAAAATACAGTCAGCCACACCCATATTATGAAACTCTTTTGTATAAACACTCAGGATTAGCTGTATGTCAAAACATGCTGTGAACAAGCACTATGAAGAAATCACAATTATGAGATGTTTTTAAATAAAGTATCCAGATTCATCTGGCAATACACAATAAATTCACTAAGTCAATCAGGCTGAAGGTACACATTATGCATTGTCCCCCTGATGCACTTACCTAATAAGTCATTCTGAGGCATCCAGTCAACAAGCTTGGTGTTGTTGCCAAGGTTACTGGGTGGAACGCCAGAAAATCTAAGAAAAGGAAAAGGGGACAGTGAAGGAAGAGACAAAAAATACTGTTAAAGATCATTTCACTTTTGAGCAGAACATTTTACCATCATAATATGTGAACACCAACAACATTCTCATGTTGAACCGTAAGTAGTCAGATTCTGGTCACACAGAAGCTAACATTTACTTCTAAAAGTCAGGACTGCTGATTATGGTAGAAAAGTGCACACATGGCACTCTCAACATGTTAATACTTAATCATAAGCGATCTAATGTTTCAGTTTAATACCGTTGCTACTGGAAAAGTCTATGTGTATAGGTCCATTGCAGGTAAAGTTTAATTTTCTAAGTTGTGTTCGAAACTCTATACAATGGAAACTGAATAAATCACTCAACAGCCTGCAGTAAACAAAATGTTTCTGCACATACTGATCAATTTCCTATTGCATTATCAAATAAAATTTCATTAGAAACCAAGCAAATCAATATCACCACATTTTGAAATTTAAAATGTGTTTCATTTATTGCATTGAAATTACAGGTCTAATTATTTAACACCAAAGTTTGGGATCTAAATTTGACCAACTGAATTTGAGTAACTTGAATATATAGGACTTGAATTGTTACAATATTCAGAATTTGTGAACATTTAAAAAAAAAGAAATTTAAATGAGTTTCCTTCAATTTTAAATAGTTGGATTTAGAGGCCAAAATTTCAGATAAATTCTGATAAATCTGAGACTTATTTGCTTTCATAGTGCTGCTTTTATAGATGACCATTGTGTAACTCAATAACAGCTAATTAGAATCTGAATTATATTTGTTTTTACTTTTTTGCCAAACAAATTGAAGAATGCAAGGAATATGTCCTGATATATTGGTGCAAAACAATGACAACTGACTTAGTCATAAAACTGTAAGTACTGCAAGTCAATAAATATTTACAGCAGGGAAATAGATAAAATATATTATAAAGATGCAAAATATGCTTTTTTTTTTTTTTTTTTTTAAATAAATAAAAAGAGCTGTACAGTCTATGCAAGGATGTCATGTCTTTTGTCAGACCTGGGACTAAACAAATACTGACAAGAACTTTTTATCAATTCATTTTTCCAAGGAATGCTTTGGCATTTTTCATGGTGCCCTCACTGTCTTTCCTACAAAGTTCAGTGAACAGATTGGTACCACTCTTATGTCTATTGAGTAAATATGAAACTACAGCCAGCTATGCATACACACGCACACACGCACACACACACAAAGCCAATCCTCCTACCAACACCTTCACTAATTAACACCTTCTGCATAACTGTTTGTACAAGTGAAGACCTTATACACCAGGTGCAAACCTCTGCACTCAAGGGAAGGTCTGGAGAGACAGTGTTAGAACCTGGCCTTTATTTGAATTATATCAACAGATTTTACGGTTTGTTAAGGATAAATATATCCATCCACCAACAGTAAAATAAACTAACTGACATCGATTCCCTGAAAACTTTATGGTCACGTATGGACTCACTAGCTGCGTGAAACTCGGATATGGCTAATGCAACATTATATTTTCTTCTGGCCTCTATTTGTATTTCTATGTATTTTACTTCATCTTTACTTCAACTTAATGTTGATATTTCCCTGTTGATACTTTATGTCTTCTTGACATGATGGAGAATGTGACCAATGTGTTAAATTCACTTTTCTTCTTACTTTATGATGTTTCATCTTTTTGTCTGACTTGTAATCACTGTTATCAAAATTGTTGACCGATACTGTTTTAGATCAGATTTTTACCTCTAATAAAAACTTTCGCATGCCAATTTTGGCGTATCACAGTTTTATCGGCATGTTAAAGAACTGAGTCTTGCACTGGACTACACTTAACCACCCATCTCATTGCTCATTTGCACTAATTTTGTTTACATATTCATATATATATTGAGGATTTGATTTGATTTGTATATTGTGTGCCTTTTTCTATTTTTTTTATCTATAGCCAAGTCACCAATCGAAATTTCGCTGTGAAAACATAATGACAATAGAGATACTTGATTCTTGGGTTTATATGTACTGTCAAATATTAAACCTTATTTCAAAAGAAAATAATGCAGAAAAAGAGCTTTGCGATGAATTAAAAATGGTGTCATCACAAAGTTGTTGTTTTTTTTTTAGCAGAGTGCACTCTGACTCTACTGTTGGCTAGCTTGATGGAGCACAGACTGTGTGGTTTAGTGAATAGAAAATAAGATACCATGGACTCATTTTTAATACATCTAAAAAGACAGTTTAGTCATTAGTGAATATTAGTCTATTTAGAATAGAATACAGAATAGAACATGTAATTCCAAGCAATTTGGTTTGAGCTCCTGTCTGTATCTGTGTGTGTGTGCGTGTGTGTATTCATTTAGCATGTTTTTTGTATTTACATGTGTAAAACATGTGCTTATGTGTATGTAAAAACAGCCAATATATTAATATCAGATATTTTTTGTTTGTTCGTTCTTTTACTTTACCAGCCCCAAGAAGCCAATATCGGTCAGGCTCTAGTTTTAACATTACTACTGCTGTACAAGCACAGTGAAGACGCACTGTGTGTATTCTGAGTGCATGACATAAACAAATGGGAATTCAAAGTTGATCTTGTTATCCATAAACAAAACAGGAGAAGGGCTTTGCCAGTGCTCACAGACTTTTAGGCTTCAACCCTCTGTCTTATACTGGTTATGGTGAACGTGTACAGTGTTACATGTATGCATGCTGATGTCTTGTCTTGCTTGCGTGTGGGGAAGTATTTCCACATACAAAGCAAATGCATGCTACATTACGACCCCCATCTGTCTATCTCTGTCTACTTCCCTCCCTAACCCAAACTCTTTCATCTCACTTTCTCCCTTCAACAAAGCACCAATTCACTTGTCCTGCCAATCAAAGCCTACATTCATGGAGCCAGTTATCAATGACATGATTCATTTGGCATCGTCCTTGTCCCTCTCATCAGTCCTCTTCCATTTCTATGCTCCCTGTTTGGAAGGGCCACTAAAAAGCCACATCCTGTGGAAGTTCACACACCAAACTGACAATTTTCCACAATTACTTAATACAACATGCAGTATTTTTTGCTCAGCGTACCAAAAACTATGACAAACTTGCTGACACTCATCCAATTCCAAGCAAAACCTGCACCGACAATTTGAATCTCTATGGTCCTGGCAGGCATTCCATCAAGCCCCTTGTCATACCTCTTAAAGTCTTGTACAACAGTCACTTCCAGCACGCTAGGTTGCTAAGGAAGTCGCATCTCATGCATCCTCCATCCCCTCTGCTGTATACAATATTGCTGTCAGCAAAATTAAAGAAAAGCAGCCAGACACCTAAACTACCCTCAAATTCAGGAAGGCATGTATAAGTATGAGGCTTAACTAAATAACCAGGCCGACTATGGAAACAGTTTATTATGCATGTAATAAAAGGAGACGTATTCCACCTTGAGCTTTGATATTTTTCTTCCTTTCCTGTAAAAAAAAAATCTGTTATCAGTGTTATCTATACAAGCGATGCATAATTTCCTCCTCTGCTTTAGATTTACTTAAATCTTTATTATTATTATTATTATTATTATTATTATTATGTGAAATAAAACAACAAAACATGTTGCATTTTCTCTCCTATTTTCATGATTGTCTTTTCATGAACTACACAAATCTCCAACAACATAACCACTCTATCTAAGGTCTGAAGAGTTTTCTTGTGGGGTCAGCAGGTAACATTGCCCACCCCAAGTATTGTGGGAACAATTGCGATAACATTACTAAGAGTCAACGGGTGCAATGTATTAAATGAACCAGATACTGTCGACGGTAGTCAACGTCTGTGTGGTCAATAAGAACACACATTTTAAAGTTTGTAAAACTTCAACAGAATTAAATAAGACCTTATCTGTAGTTTAAAAACTAAGCCAAAACTAAGAGTTAATTCTTAGATCCAAAACAAAAAACTATACTTGAAAAGAACTGTAATTACTCTGGCACAGACACCTTATTAAAGGTTTCTTGGTCATTTTGTCAGTTATGACATCACTGTAAACTGTGCAGTGTGTTTGAATGAATGAAGACCTTACACAACCTCTGCACTACCCCCAGATACATCACACGCCTTCAGAAAAGTCGGGTTTGGGAAAAGAGCTTGTTTATGTACTATGGCAGTGGTTCCCAACCTGGGGTCTGCACCCCCCCGGGGGGGGCGCCAGAGATCTGAGGGGGGGCACGAAGCTTTGTCTGCTCAGAGGCTGTGATGTTATAAAAAATAGATATTTACATTCTGGATAAAATCAGAGTAACAGACTCACTGTGTCATCACAAGTCTACCTATAAAACATTTTTAAAAGACATTTATTTGGTCTTTCTTCAAACATCCTTTGCTACTTCGATGGCCACACCTCCTTGACCTTTCAACTTCTCTCCACATTTTCTTCAGGCTGGCTCGTTAGTTCATCCCGATTCATTAGTTTGTGTTACAGTTAGAAAATTACTGACGGAGACGGTGTCTGAAAAATGCAAAACGGGTGAAGATTCATCAGTACCTAAAAACTCCGGCTATACTTCAAGAGTTACCTTAAATTTGGTTTTATTAAAGGACGAGACAGAATTATGTTATTTTTAGTGATATGCTCGCAAATGACAGCATGAAACCAGCGAATTACAGCAACGTCAGGAAACAAAACACAGTTCGGTAAAGTCGGAAAGATATTCACAGATTCGGACTTCCAGCATCAATAACTCATTAAATATACGCTGTCTAAACATAAACAATGCCTCTTTTCCATCGTTGTAAGGTAGACAATGTGCTACAAGCCCAGTTTAATGAAAAGTATCTGTATTTCAAGCTGCAGAAATAACAGTGGTGTCTATGAGCAGCAGGCTGTGCGACGAATGAACAGGGACCGTCTGCAAAATGTAAAACCGCTGCAAACAGCGAAGAGACACAAATATTCAACAAATTTACTGCAGCCAGCAACTGACTCCTGCTGGTCATACTACAACTCTTGGTTTGATATTGAATCTTTTTTTTCCTTCATAATTTTAAGGACTTTTTTTAATAGTGAAAAAAATCAATAACTCTTTTGCATTGTAGTGTCACCAGATTTACTGCAGCAATAAACTCTCTCCTCCTCGTCATAGTACAACTCTTGGTTTGATATAATTTTTTTAAATAGTTTTAGGGAATTTTCTATTAGTAATACAATTCAATAACTTCCATCTTATGTTTTGTGGCGTACTTATGGGGTGGGGGGGCGTTGGGGCAGGGGTGCAGCTTATAGGGGGGGCTCCAAGCCAAACAGGTTGGGAACCACTGTACTATGGCAAAGGGCTAATTCACTGTTCTAAAAACATACACGGGGTCAAAATTAGACAAAAACAGTGTCACTCAATTCCTACAAAAACTGAGATAAGAGTGAAGGTTTAACAGGTTCATGCAATGAATTTGAAAGCATTGTGCAAGCAACTAGACTTCACTCTTTTTCTCTCTTTTTATCAGCCCAGCTTTCTGTCCTCTTATTTTCAGCATTTGCTGCTTGGGTCATACTTAGTGGGGCATTGCTGTGGGATTGTGTCAATGATTGCAAAAAGATTAGCCATTAATCAAGCCTTTCTTTCTCACTGGAAAAGCAAAAAACATTCTAGATAACTCACTGCAAAGAATGTCTTGCTATTAAGACATCTTAGATTTATCAACATTTGCATTTGAATCCTGTAACAGAATATCATAAAGAATACAGCGAAGGAGGAATGTCAGTGCGTTTCTTGAGAGGTCACTGTCCTTGAACAACTGTCAGTCTGTTTTATAGTCTTACTGTTTATTTGTGTATTATGTATTTGTTTATATAACTCTAAATTGTGTATGGCTGCCACTTTGGCCAGGCCTCCCTCGTGAAAGAGATCTCTAATCTCAATGGGACTTGCCGGTTAAATAAAGGTAAATAAATAAATAAATAATAAACGGACACCTGCACAGATACTGCGACAACTCCATAGTCCCAATCACACACGTACTTTGCCTGTCACGTGGCCACAACAAATAATTATGGGATGTTGCCAGACCTGTGTAGCCAACAGTGCAGTGATATGCAGGCATATAACTGTATGTTTATAAGTGAGACACAAAACATGTTTACTGACCAAACATTCTGGTTAAACACTTCTGATTTTGTGACTTGACCAAATTATAAAAGAATTTTGACTATTAAAATGTGAAAGCCTCGTCATTAGTTTCTGTAAGTTGTCCGGAGGCGAGATGGGAGTGTCTGGAGTGTCAGGATCCAGTACCCATGTCTGTTTGATCAACCAGATAACCTCAGAAAACACCCTGGAGCTTATGTGAGGCGAGGATGGACTTTGAGCTCTACAGGCAGCCTGCCTCATGGAAACAATGTGTCGTCTTTATTATACGTGTCACAGCAGTATTCTAAAGCTGGAGGTCAACATGAAAAAAGATTACAAACATACTCCATCCTGTGACATTCAAAACCCCCAGAGTGCTGAGTGGGGGATTGTCTGTAACTTGAGGCTCACTACTTCACTTTCCTGTTCACATCTGTCACAGTGACAGCTGTGTATGAGAGGAAGAACGTTACCTCCAGATGACACGCTGGGGCAGCCTGGCAAGGGCTCCTGCCAGTTTGTGTGCAATGTCATGGGAAAGGTACTTGACGCCGGCTCCAAAGGACACAACCACAAAGCCGTGCTCCGCTGTGTCATTCACCCAGGCCTCAAAATCCTGTGGGAATAGGAAAAACAATGACTGTAAGAGCTATAGGATATACCTCATAGAGTCTGCATGCCTGTGAAACAACATTTGTAATAATACCATGCAGCATCCCGATGCAATATTTGTGCCTGAGCCGTATTTTCATCTTCCTGCTCATGTTTTTTCTTTCTACATGCATTGAAATCATTTGAATGATCCATAAAGTGTATAATTGCGTTCTAACATCTCTGCCAGGTTATTTTCACTCCTCTGAAAGTAAGTACTTGACATCAATAAACCACTGCCTTCACATAAACTTTGAACGCTGTAGCTATTTTTTCCGCTTTCCTGCCACGCCTACACGATGATAACGTTTATGGTCCTGATTCAGCTGTATCTATTTCACACTCATTTTCCGCATGATTTACAGGATAACAGATAAATGTGGGGTTATATTATAAAACTCACAGAATTTGGTCAGATAAATGAGCATGCTGTACTCTGAAAACATTGAACAATGATAGAATAAAGAATAATAATGGTAGAACGCAGATAAGGTCAGATGCTTTCGAACCATAAACCAATAAAGTAATTATGCTGAAGTACATGACAAGTTCACTTTTCAACTGGTGCAGACTGCAGAAACACACGCTTGAATTGAAATCTGGATTTTTTTTTTTTTTTAAACATGAAAACTCCCCTATTGTTGATTATGGACTAATGTTGAAAAACTCACTATTTTTCAGCCTTACTTTCAATCAGATCAGAAAAACTAACATTTTATTATTATTTCTTCTCCTGTAAATGCAACATTATTTAGGTTTCATGAAATACATCTGAAATTTGCTTTCCTGAGAGATCAGCACCACTTTAAGTGCTGTTCATTTCTGTATCTGTGTATACATGACCTTGAGAAATCAACAAATACAGAGATGAAAACACACAAATGCTGGTGTATTAAGTTGACAAAACAATTTGAAAAAAACATAAGTAATAATCAGTAAAACAATAAACAACCAATAAGAAGTAGCATTCACATCACACATTCTCATCTAATCCTGTAACACATTATCATCACAAAAATGGTCAGGCCACCTAAAATGAACACAAGCAATATCTCTTTGTTGGTATCTAGTGATGCAGACACTTTTGTTTGTGCCAGGTTTTTGATATATCCAACACCTCTATAACGCATGGAAAAATAAATTCTTTTGCTCAAAGAAACTCCGCAGCAGAATGTTTCTCTTGAATGGTAAATGGTATGCACTTGTACAGCACCTTCAACCTCAGCTGTATTCTACAGAGGGCTGTGCAATGTGTTCCTCATTCACACGCATCAATGGTGGTGGAGCTGCCATGCAAAGTGCTCGCCTACCAGCAAGAGCAACTTAAAGGAGGGGCAGGGGATCGAATCACCAACCCTGCTTTTAGCGGACAACTCACCGTACAACCTAAACCACAGTCACACATAAAGTAAACAACAAATAGCGGTTTTCATTTAAACTATCTTTACTGGAAACCATACCCAGTACTACAGTTGGTTCTGTAGGAGAATGAAATCACGAGCACTGACTAAGTTGACATCAAGCTGGAGTGTCGTTATTGTGAAAGAGGTATTGAGCTGAGGTGATGTATCCATGCTAACTTGTTTTTAGACAATTCTATATTTTTTTTAAAGCAACATCCTATATTTCAGAGCTCCAAGCCATAATTACTACTTGGATGTTGAACAGCATTTACAAGTGTGAACCTGGCAAATACGGTAATATCCCTATGAAGTCAATGCAGGTTGGCTCATCACAGTTAGGAAGAAAACAGTCACTATCTCATTGGAAAACAAACACCTTATGAGCACTGTTCTAATGTTTGACATAAGGTCCTGATTACATTTTTTCTCAATGCTGTCTTTTTTCGATGTTATACCAACAAATATTTGCTGGAATATTTAAAATGACAGCACTATAGTTACGGCAAAAGGAATGAGGCCTGCAAAATTCATTGGTTTCTACCAGCTGACAGCCAATCTGAGGTGATGAAAACGAGAGACATGACATGCCTCTAGAAAAATGAAAGCAGTAGTGTTGTCCTCCTCCAGGGCCATATTCCTAGTAGCAAGAGCCGAGTTCTAGGATGTACTCTCAGAAGTTATTGACATTACCTCATGAACCTGCATCTAGAAACCTGTAGTAATGTGGTACCATTGGGGTTAAGATATTGTGCATTTGAGCATGTATATGTGTGAATTAGGGATGTAAGCAGTGCACCATATAGTAAAATATTTATTGTTAACACGTTGAGTGAAGATATACTGCCTGAAAGTAGCTGAGGACTGATCAGGGAGCAGCCATGTAGGAGGAACAGGAGAGAGAGGGAGGCTAACGGTCCAGCTGCAGCAGCTAAGGTCGGCCCTGGCACTGACCAACCTCAGCGGCACACTGGGCTCTGTGTCCCGGCAGCACAGCCCTACTGTCCCTACAACGCAGCCTCAGTGACCCCCATAAAAGAGTCTCAGTGTCCCCAGAGTTCTGCCCAGAACAATGACCTCGTTCTCCCTCCACTTCCATTATAACTCCCTCCACACAACACAGCACAATGCGTCCCATTGGCCAGAGTGGCATTCCTAAAGCCCCCAGCAGCAGATACCGACGGCCCGCGCTCTCAGTGTCCAAACGCTGGACGAACCCCCATCACTACCCGCCTCTGCTCTCCATGAATCTCCTCCCTCTCCGCTAAAAATCCACCATGCCCATTCAACCCAAACCCATCCTCACCCCAGCCCCGTCTATAAAGGCTCGCTTTGTGGCAGGACGTGATAATAAGATATACCAAGTGATTAAATAGACAATGGGGACAAGCAAGGGTAGACACAAAAAGCATTGGTCAGGCTGTGAGGACAGTAGAGAGGAAATAACACGACGGGACGAGAAAGCAGAGAGACAAGCCAATGGGCAGAAATTTGTTGCAAGTGAACTGACGGTGAGATTCAACGAATGCTGTAGCTAAATTTTTAGAGATGTAACAAGTTGTGTCTTGCATGACATATCATTTACTCTGCAACTATTTTCAGCATCAAATAATTGATTTAGTCATCTTAATAAACAAAAACGCCAATGATTTGTTGGTTATGCTTCTCAAATGTGAGAATTTCATGCTTTTCTCAGAAAGTAACTAAAAACATATTTAGGCTTTTCAAAACAAAATAGGGCATTTTAAAACATCACCACTCACAGTCAGAGATTGTTGCTATTTTGTGAGATTTGGCAAACAACATTATTAATTGAGAAAACAATTTGCAGATGAATCCATCAGTATCTCTTTCGGAAATGATAAATTCTTTTTAGAACTAGGAATTTCCCCAAGGAGATGAATAAATTATCTATCTATCTAAAAGAATTATACTGAGAACGAAACAGGTTCTCGCTGCTTCATTTATGTTAAATCTCTCAAGATCGCTTTGGGTGCACACACAGAATGCACACATGCTGACAGAGGAAATACCCCAAATACCTATGTGTCTAAGAGGGCAGTTACAAATGGTTGAATAAGAAATAAATAAATAAAAATTCTATGTTAAAAAGAAACAAAAAGTGTGAAAGTGCTTGCACCACATGTGAATATAAATGGATACACTTCTCTCAAGTCAGTGAAGGGCCTGGGGAACAATATGGGCCTCCATCCTGCCTGTGAAGCCACATATTTGCATAATGGCAAAGTCGAACTCTCCTTCTGTGAATTACTCATTGTACTGTAGTACTTCTGTCGCCAATGTCTTAAGCATTCACTTTATGTTTGAGCACTCACAGTGGCCCCTGTAAGCGCTACATGAAGAGACATTTATGGAATTTTGATTTTAGTAGGTGCACCTAGAAATGAATAAGAGTATCTCAGAAACAGGAACACTGACTTTGTAGTAACGTTGAGCAACATGACAATGTACAATACACTTAATAGCATGAGATGAAATGCCTGGAAATTTGTCAATCATTAGACAATTTGTCATTTGGTGTATACTGCCATAATTATAACTTTAACAACTCTGGGTGTGGGCCATTGTGGGTAATGTTTCCAAACCCTGAGCAGGACTGATTTATGACATTGAGTCCGCGTGATAAAATACCTTGATACCACAAAAAGTCCCTGACTGACTCACCCTGTGCTTGTCAGTTGCGTGTCTTGCTTGGTACTGACCTGTGGCAGTGGGCTGGGGGGCTTGGTGAGGATGCCTCCGATGTACACCACATGTGGAAGGGTGGGTCTGGGGAACTCCAGAGCCATGTCAGTGCAGAGCATCCACAGCCGGCTGCCCTGCACCAAGTCAGCCATGGCCACTTGAGGCTTTACTCCGTGTTTCTTCATAATCCGGTCATATTTGGGTAATGCAATGTAATGGACTCCAAAGCGCTGCACCAGGTAAACAGCTGTGTTCGTGATCCTCTGCATCAGGGACATGCGGTCTGTCAGCAACGAGTTGAATTCGGGTACATATGATAACGGGGCTGGAGCTCCAACCTCTGCAGGGTACCACAGGCCTGTGCTGAACACAGCATATTTCACGCCCAGGATATGAGCGATCACAAAACCGCACATTTCATTAGGGTCCACGAGCAGCAGGTCAAACTTGGCCTCTTTCAGGCGCTTCATTACTTCAACGCTGCCCACAACAGCATCACAGTTCTGAGAGTAGTGGTCAAGAATGTCAAACAGTTCCAGAAATGTCAGGCGGCCTGAGAAGATGTTGGTGACTTTGGATTGGAGGAAATTGTCGGCCGTGGTGCTGTTAAAGATCCCTGGATAGCGCTGTAAATGGTAGTAAGGAGAGGGCGGGACCTCACGGCCCTCTGAAACTAGAAAATGGGTCTCGTGGCCCTCCTGGTGTAGAGCCGTGGCCAGCGTCTTGAAGATGTAGAGATGGGATTCAAACATGATGGGTGGGACCACAATCACTTTAGCAGCCCATGTAGCACTGGGACTCCATGTGAGGAGGCCGAGGAGGAGTAGTAGTGAGGAGGGTAGTAGCATGGCTGAAATAATTTTAGAAAATGGGAAATGTTAGCAGTGTAAGACATCAAAATGAAAGCATAGGACAGAAAACACAGCGTAGTGTCATAGTACAAATATTAATCACCACTGCTCTACAAACAAAAACATTTGTGATTATAAATGGTTAAAGAAATGTACCATACATTATACTGTAAATACTGTTTGAATGGGGTGAAACACTGTATTTCTTACATCTTCAGGGATGAGCCTAACATAGAATTACAGGTCAGAACCAACACCAAGAGAAAGAACACCTTATTAAATGTCATCAGTTGGTTGTCTCAAAGCTGTATCTGCTCTATGAACCTTACTCTGGAACATCTTTTATGAGTCACATGACGCAAGGAGCCAATAGTCTCGCACAGACGACAATCTCCTTTCCTACTCACCAAACCTCAGGTCTGGAAATGAATTCAGTTGTGCCAAACTTCACTTCAGTTCTCTCATACATGCTAAGTGGTATTGATAGAACACAAGGTGTTTGTGCTGTTGCATATGTTGTAACCTCATAAATGTACTTTTCCTGATTATTTTTTCCAAAGTATTTTAAATCCACCCCTTCAGGCCTCCTCACTCTGTGCACGACCGTCACTGACATGGTGTGGGTAGCACCAACGTCATTCTAAAGCTCTGTTCACTCTATTCACAAGCGTAAGCACAAAGAACCATTATCATGCCACCATGTCATAGCCTGAGCCCGCCTACGATCACTCTTTCTCTTACTTGGATTAATGATCAACACAGGAAAGCTCTTTAAGGAGAGTCATCGTTTATCCAGATTTTTCTAATAAACAAAGACTAACGAAGACGCTCATTCCACAAGGCGCTACACCTGAAGGAATGTCCAGACATTTAGGAGAAAATGTATTAATCGTGCTAGGCTTATGAGCAAACTGTGTATTTGTGGCTTTGGAACCAAAAGATGCAGAACGAAAGCCACGATTAAAACACAAGACGGTTCTTGAAATTCCAGCATAGCAAAATGAGTAGTCCACAGATATTTAGTGTAATGCTTAGGGCTGCAACAACGACTTGATAAAATCAATAAAAATCTATTATTAAAAGCGTTGGCAATGAATTTCATTATCGATTCGTTGTGTCGCTTGAGTCATGCGTCACTTGCCATCTTGCGGAGCCGTCTACTCCACCTGCAGAGCTTTGTCAATGCTGGCTGACTGAAATAAAGTTTGGGGTTTTTTTAATCAATGCTGGCTGACAGAAATAAAGTTTTGGGGTTTTTTTAATCAATGTTGGCTGACAGAAATAAAGTTTTGTTTAAAAAAATAAAATAAACTCCCCCTGCAGAGCGAGTTGAACAGAGCGAGGTGGATGCAGAGAAGAGGCGGTATTTTCAAAGGAAAAGTAACTTCTACAAAACCTGACTGACAGAGAAAACAGTTTGACCGAAGTCCTCAAAAGTGTGGGAGCATTTCACGCTTCACAAAACAAAAAACATGCGTAACATGCAAGCTTTGCAAAAGTAATATGAGATGGCACAGGAGCACCACGATGATGATGGAGCACCTGAAACGGAAACACAACATACATACATGCATGCATGCATGCATGCATGCATATATATATATATATATATATATATATACATATATATATATATATATATATATACATATATATGTGTGTGTGTGTGTGTGTGTGTGTGTGTGTGTGTGTGTGTGTGTGTGTGTGTATATGTGTGTATATGTGTGTGTATATATATATATATATATATACATACATACATACATACATACATACATACATACATACATACATACATACATACATACGCGTGTGTGTGTGTGCTTTGTATTTTGCTCTTTGGACTACTTACTTGCCTTAACCTAATTCTGCCAATAAAACAAGATAATTATGGAGTTGTTGTAAATTGTG